>NW_011918152.1:0-3919 GCF_000151845.1 Pteropus vampyrus | reverse complement strand
ATGCAAAGCTACCTACAGCATAGTCTGAAGATAATTCTGACCTGAAATTTCTCAGGATTTCTCTTCCCTTTCGAAGTACAATATTCAAAGATAAGGCGCTCTGAAAGCCCAGGCTGAAAATAACTACTGTCGTAAAGTCCCATTATTTCGGGATCTGCCTGAAGTAGTGTGGTCATAGCCTCTCCAAGATCAGAAATAGAGTTTTGATTCTGGATCCCATCTTTTCGTTGTAGGTTTACCTGAACTTGAAGGAAGGAAAAAAAATGTCGCCACTTCTGAGAAGCATCTTCGATATCACCGAGATTTTCAATCAATATGCCTCGCACTATTGTGACGGGGCAGCTCTGTGCAAGAAAGACCTGAAGACCCTCCTTGAAAGGGAATTTGGAGCTGTCCTTCAGGTGAGAAATAAGAAGAAAAGGGAACCTCTCTATCGATTTAGGGTTATGAAATTTCCTCTCAGGAGAAACCAGAGCAAGGAATGGTGTTTTTATGCTCATTTTTTACCATGACGGCTCTACGATACGTTCATTTCTGAGCCTGAAGGTCTTTAACTGGCATTGTAATCCGAGTCCTAAAGAAGTTGCTAGCAAGTATGTCACCTACTTGATGACAAGACATCAGATCAAATTAGGCTTGGAAGGAGCTTAAATTTACTTCCAAAATTTCGATCATTAAACTCAGCCTGTTCTCCGGTAAAAGGGGGCCACCATAAGTGTTTCGTCCTGTTTTCCAACGAGGGATAAAAATCAAATCCGGGGTACTGGCTATTTCAGACAGAAACGGCTGCTGCGCATCTTCAGAAATTTCCAGTATTCCTCTCCTGAGGATGAATGCTTTGGTATCCACCCAGCTCAAGAGAACTTGTGTTCTTTTGATCGGCATTAAATTACAAGATGCAAAAGTTCCCAACGAATGTGATACAGCTCTAAAATGGTGTTCACATTTTACATGGGGACAAGCCTCAGTACAGGCAGGTTTTTCTAATTGCTCGTAATGTCGTTCGAGTGTCGGCATGTCATAAAATATACGTTGTCGGTGAACGTTTACCTGTAAATGGTGCATTTTAACTTTTTTTTTTTTTTTTTTTTTACCTTTTTCACAGAGGCCACATGACCCTGAGACGGTGGATCTGATCCTGGAACTTCTGGATCGCGACTCTAACGGGCTCATCGACTTCAAAGAGTTCCTGCTGTTCATTTTCAAGGTGGCTCAGGCTTGTTATTACGCTCTCGCCCAGGCCTCGGGGCTAGAGGAGGGCGCCAGGCGTGAAGGCGAGGGCAGCCCGTTGCAGGATCGCTGGCAAGAAGAAGAGCCGAGGCGGTTCGAGCCCCGGGACCGACAGCTGGAAGAGGCGCGCAGGCAGAAGAGGCAGGAGCGCGACAGGGAGCTCGCTCAGGAAGAGCAGAGGCTGGCGCAGCGGCTGCCACGGCGAGAAGCGGAGGAAGCAGGCCGCGGGGAGGGGGCCGAGCCGCTGCAGAGGCGCCAGGCGCGGGCGCCGGAGCGGGTTCCCGACCAGGAGCGGGGGCGAGAGAAGCGGCCGCTGCGGGAGCTCCAGCGCCTTGAGGACGCGCAGCGCCAGCACCAGCGCCAGGAAGAGGAGCAGCTGCCCCGGCGGGAGCAGCAGGAGCTGGAGAGGGAGCGGCTGGAGGAGGAGCCGCAGCTGCAGAGGCGCGGGCGCCAGGAGCCGCGCTCGGAGCAGGAGAGGCGCGAGCAGCGGGAGAGGCGCGAGCAGCAGCTGAGGAGCGAGCAGGAGCCGCGATCGGAGCAGAAGCTGCGGCGCGAGCAGGAGCGGCGCTTGGAGCAGGAATCGCGCCTGGAGCAGGAGAGGCGCGAGCAGGAGCTGCGGCGCGAGCAGGAGCCGCGATCCGAGCAGAAGCTGCGGCGCGAGCAGGAGCGGCGCTTGGAGCAGGAATCGCGCCTGGAGCAGGAGAGGCGCGAGCAGGAGCCGCGATCGGAGCAGAAGCTGCGGCGCGAGCAGGAGTCGCGTTTGGAGCAGGAATCGCGCCTGGAGCAGGAGAGGCGCGAGCAGGAGCCGCGATCCGAGCAGAAGCTGCGGCGCGAACAGGAGCCGCGCTTGGAGCAGGAGAGGCGCGAGCAGCGGGAGAGGCGCGAGCAGGAGGCGCGCTCGGAGCAGAAGCTGCGGCGCGAGCAGGAGCAGCGCCTGGAGCAGGAGCGGCGCGAGCAGCAGCTGGCCGAGGAGGAGGCTCAGCAGGAAGAGGCCCGCGAGCGGGGCGAGGGCCGCATCCCCAGGTGGCAGCGGCAGCTAGAGCGCGAGGCCGACGCCCGTCAGAGCAAAGTCTACTCGAGGCCCCGCAGGCAGGAGTCGCAGAGGGGCCTCCGGGAGCGGGAGGAGGAGGAGGAGGAGGAGGAGGAGGAGGAGAGGCGGCGCCAGGAGCGCGAGCAGCGGGACAGGCAGCCGAGGGCGGACGAGCGCGAGGAGCGGGAACGACAGGACCGGGAAGAGGAGGAGGAGCGGCAGCTCCAGGAGGAGGAGCGCCTCCGAGAGGATCGGGAGAGGGAGCGACGCCAGGAGCTGCGCCGCGACCAGAAATGGAGGTGGCAACTAGAGGAAGAAAGTCAGAGACGCCGCCACTTGCTGTTCGCCAAGCCGGCTGCACGCGAGCAGCGGCGGGAGGAGGAGCAGCTGCGGCGGGAGGAGGAGCAGCTGCGGCGGGAGGAGGAGCAGCTGCGGCGGGAGGAGAGGCGCCAGCAGTATCTCGAGGAGGAGGAGGAGGAGGAAGAGGAGGAAAAGAAGGTGCAGCGCGGGGACAGGAAGCGGCCGTTCGCGGATGAGGATCAGCGCCGTGATCTGAAATGGCAGGGGCGACGAGAAAAAGAAAATGAAGGTCGTAACGACGAGGTTTACACCAAACGCGCGGAGACCGAAGAAAAGATCCGGCAGTTAGAAGACTCCCAGGTGCGCGAGAGACGATTCCAGCAGGATCCGTGGCCCCTGCAGGATGAGCAGGAGGAGGGAGCGAGAGAACAGGAGAGGAAGAGCTGGCGGCAGCGCGACAGGCGATTCTCAGACGAAGCGCTGCGGGAGCGAGAGGAGCAAAAGGAAGACAAAAGGCGAGACAGGAAGTTTCCAGAGGAAGAGCAGCTGCTGAAGGAGGAAAGAGGAGAGAAAAGACGCCTTCGGGAAGAAGACAGCAAGTTCCGCGAGGAGGAGCAGCAGCTGCGTCGCCAAGAGCGCGACAGACAGTCCAAGAGGAGGAACAGCAGCTGCGTCGCCAGGAGCGTGAGCAACAGCTTCGCCAGGAGCGCGACAGAAAGTACCAAGAAGAGGAACAGCAGCTGCTTCGCCAGGAGCGCGACAGACAGTTCCAAGAGGAGGAACAGCAGCTGCGTCGCCAAGAGCGTGAGCAACAGCTTCGCCAGGCGCGCGACAGAAAGTATCAAGAGGAGGAACAGCAGCTGCGTCGCCAGGAGCGCGACAGACAGTTCCAAGAGGAGGAACAGCAGCTGCGTCGCCAGGAGCGCGACAGAAAGTACCAAGAGGAGGAACAGCAGGTGCGTCGCCAAGAGCGCGACAGACAGTTCCAAGAGGAGGAACAGCAGCTGCGTCGCCAGGAGCGTGAGCAACAGCTTCGCCAGGAGCGCGACAGAAAGTATCAAGAGGAGGAACAGGAGCTGCGTCGCCAGGAGCGCGACAGACAGTTCCAAGAGGAGCCGCAGGAACGGGACGCGCAGCTCCGCGGGGAGGAGGAGCAGCTGCAGCGCGGGCAGCTGGCGGAGCTGAGGCGCCGGCAGCAGCGGGACCGGCGGTACCCGGCGGAGGAGCAGTTTGCGCGCGAGGAGAAGAGGCGTCGTGAGGGACAGGACCTGCGGCAAGAAGAGCAGGAGGAGGCGCAGAGGCGCACAGCCAAGTCTGGGAGGAAAGCGACAAGGGCGGTCAGCAGGTCCCCGAGCCTGA
>NW_011918151.1:0-3382 GCF_000151845.1 Pteropus vampyrus | reverse complement strand
GAAGTACCAAGAGGAGGAACAGCAGGTGCGTCGCCAAGAGCGCGACAGCATTAGTTCCAAGAGGAGGAACAGCAGCTGCGTCGCCAGGAGCGTGAGCAACAGCTTCGCCAGGAGCACGACAGAAAGTACCAAGAGGAGGAACAGCAGCTGCGTCGCCAGGAGCGCGACAGACAGTTCCAAGAAGAGGAACAGCAGCTGCGTCGCCAAGAGCGCAACAGAAAGTTCCAAGAGGAGGAACAGCAGCTGCGTCGCCAGGAGCGTGAGCAACAGCTTCGCCAAGAGCGCAACAGAAAGTTCCAAGAGGAGGAACAGCAGCTGCGTCGCCAGGAGCGCGACAGACAGTTCCAAGAAGAGGAACAGCAGCTGCGTCGCCAAGAGCGCAACAGAAAGTTCCAAGAGGAGGAACAGCAGCTGCGTCGCCAGGAGCGTGAGCAACAGCTTCGCCAAGAGCGCAACAGAAAGTTCCAAGAGGAGGAACAGCAGCTGCGTCGCCAGGAGCGTGAGCAACAGCTTCGCCAAGAGCGCAACAGAAAGTTCCAAGAGGAGGAACAGCAGCTGCGTCGCCAGGAGCGTGAGCAACAGCTTCGCCAGGAGCGCAACAGAAAGTACCAAGAGGAGGAACAGCAGCTGCGTCGCCAGGAGCGCGACAGACAGTTCCAAGAAGAGGAACAGCAGCTGCGTCGCCAAGAGCGCAACAGAAAGTTCCAAGAGGAGGAACAGCAGCTGCGTCGCCAGGAGCGTGAGCAACAGCTTCGCCAGGAGCGCGACAGAAAGTACCAACAGGAGGAACAGCAGCTGCGTCGCCAGGAGCGCGACAGACAGTTCCAAGAAGAGGAACAGCAGGTGCGTCGCCAAGAGCGCGACAGACAGTTCCAAGAGGAGGAACAGCAGCTGCGTCGCCAGGAGCGTGAGCAACAGCTTCGCCAGGAGCGCGACAGAAAGTACCAAGAAGAGGAACAGCAGCTGCTTCGCCAGGAGCGCGACAGACAGTTCCAAGAGGAGGAACAGCAGCTGCGTCGCCAAGAGCGTGAGCAACAGCTTCGCCAGGCGCGCGACAGAAAGTATCAAGAGGAGGAACAGCAGCTGCGTCGCCAGGAGCGCGACAGACAGTTCCAAGAGGAGGAACAGCAGCTGCGTCGCCAGGAGCGCGACAGAAAGTACCAAGAGGAGGAACAGCAGGTGCGTCGCCAAGAGCGCGACAGACAGTTCCAAGAGGAGGAACAGCAGCTGCGTCGCCAGGAGCGTGAGCAACAGCTTCGCCAGGAGCGCGACAGAAAGTATCAAGAGGAGGAACAGGAGCTGCGTCGCCAGGAGCGCGACAGACAGTTCCAAGAGGAGCCGCAGGAACGGGACGCGCAGCTCCGCGGGGAGGAGGAGCAGCTGCAGCGCGGGCAGCTGGCGGAGCTGAGGCGCCGGCAGCAGCGGGACCGGCGGTACCCGGCGGAGGAGCAGTTTGCGCGCGAGGAGAAGAGGCGTCGTGAGGGACAGGACCTGCGGCAAGAAGAGCAGGAGGAGGCGCAGAGGCGCCGCCAAGTCTGGGAGGAAAGCGACAAGGGCGGTCAGCAGGTCCCCGAGCCCGGCAAGCGTCAGTCGCCCGCGCCCCGGTGCGCTCCAGCCCTCTCTACGAGTACATCCAGGAGCAGAGATCCCAATACCGTCCTTGAGAGGCTGCCGCACCCCGACACCTGCCAAAGCTTCCGCAGAGGAGAATGGCCAACACTGGGTACCAAATGACTCAAATGTTTCTGGTTGTGGGGAAACTCTGATGTTAGAATATGTCTTTTTTCCAAAATCTTAAACTATAATACTTTGTACTTCTGCCTTTTATTCTTCCTCAAGTAGTTCTTCACTGCAAAATGTCTTTGCTCTTTGGTGCAAACGTGGTGTGCATTTAAAAAAAAAAAACAAATCATTTAATTTGCTCAAGGAGTTTTGTTTGCAGACATGTTAATCTATTGCTTTCAAAAGTAACAAGAATAATATGGTGATGTGAGATTCAAAAGAATTGGGTCTATTTTTTTTTTTAATGGTTGATCCATCTTGTGGAGAGTTTAGATATTTTTAAAGTTCAAGTCAATATCTCTTCTTGGGCCTAAATTACATTAATATTTACCTCCAAATAGCCTCTCATCTTTTGTGGCATCGTTAGCACAGATTCCACAAGGGGACGAATTTTTACAACCCTTGAATACTACAGGGGAACTGGCTTCTACAGAAAAACTCCCTGTGCAATCAGCCCATAACTGGGAGAAATATCTGTTAAGGATGAGGTTTAACTTGAAGACTTAGAATTTGAATTAGATTTTTTTATACTTAACTCCATAAGTACTTAAAATCTCATAAAACGAAAGTAAACTGTTTCTCAAACAACTCCAGAGCTCACATTTTCAAACTGTCTGCTGTAGTCTATAGTGCTCAGTTCTCTTCCCCCAATCTTTAATGAGTTTGAGAATATTACTACCTTTGTTCATTTTAGCTGAGAGAGAACCTGCTCAGGATCCTGTAAACATCTCTGTTACTCTAGGGCCAAAAAGAGATCACAGAGAGCATTTTGGGGGAGGGAAAGGGAAAAATCTGTAAACAGAGGGGCAAGTTCCTACAGGCCCGTGATAAGACCTATCAGCCCACAATCCTTTGAGGCCTATTGATACTACCGTGGAGACATTCTTGTTGAAATAATTGGACTGTATAAAAAATTAATAAATGTTTGGCAAACAATTATTTTTGTCTGTCTTAACTATGTATCACGTCTTAATTCAAGATATAATGGTCTGGAAACTGACAAAAGTTCCCAATCACTTAAAGGTATTTGGTTACTATATGGACATCTAAATATGAAAAAAAGAAATAAGAATAAAAACCACCTCTGTCTTCCCCGACCATGTTTCCCTGTTTGGGTGAACCCTGTATTATTTCCATCCCTAAGCTAGGATTCTCTTTCCAAGTGTTTTTATTCTGGACCCCACGGCTTGCTGTGCCCCTTTCATAATGACTCGCAATCATGACAAATAATGATGTTCCCAGTGTCCACTGCTATTTCCTTTCAAGAATAGAGCAGCCCCTTTGTCTCTGATGTCTGATGAGCCAATAGTAGAAAATGGCCTGACGTTCAGCTCAACACTGTAGAAACTAAGGATGAGCTGTTGGTTTAAGCAACACAATCTGTGAGGTGACCCAATCAGAAAGTGCTTAATAGTAATGCCAGAAGTGTCAAATTATCAACTAAGAATCCAAACACCCCTGTGCCACGTGCTGGAGTCTATATTATCCACACCTTAGTACCAGAAATAAGCCCAAGAAGGACCTGATGTGGGATAGCATCGTTTCTGTATTGTGGGAGTCATGGATGAGCGAGCAGGCGTCCTAAGTTACAGACACTCGA
>NW_011918150.1:0-1910 GCF_000151845.1 Pteropus vampyrus | reverse complement strand
CTGTACGGGGAGGGGCCACTGTGTACACAACCAGTCTTCAACTCGCAGACATCTGAGTTGCTCCCGATCTTTTACTACTGTCAAAGTGCTACTGTGACTAACCCTGGGCATCGCTTGTTTCACACAAACAACTGTAGGGTGGGGACGGATCTCAAACGTGAGCATGCCAGGTCACAGGGCACACCTATCTGTAGTTTGGATAGAGAGGGCCAAGGTGCCCTCTCAAAGGACTGTATCGACCTGCGTTCCCTCCGAAACTCAGGGATGAGGGTCTGTTTCTACACAGCTCTGTCAACGACTGAGCACGTCACTAACTTGGGGAGATCATCTTATGCTTACGTGCCCGGCGAGATTCCTTTTTTGTGAACTGTCTTTATACCATGACGAGCCCTTCGATGCACATGTATCAGCTGCCGGCCGCCCAAGGAGGCAGGCAGTGAGAACGCATCACAACTGGACAGCGGGACTTGGCCAAGGCTTCGGCCAAGTAAGACCTGTGAGTAGGAAAGACGGGAGAAGAGGGAAGGGCCTGGCTGGAAGGAGCCCCCCAGAGGAAGGGGATCCAAGGAGACCCGAGGAAACAGAGACTGAGGGGTCTGTCTGGCGGGAGGGTAAGGCCAAGGCAGAACGGATGCCAACCAAGGCCTCGAACACCAAGCCACAGAGCTGGGTCTCACAGCGCAAGTGGACGGCGTGTTCCAATCTCATTTTCATTCTTCACATTCTACCAGCATTTTGAAACCGGTTACTTTTTTAATTTTTTAATTTTTATTCATTATTTTTTATGCTTTTATGCCCATTTAGTTCAGGAGCTCTCAAAGCTTTAGTCACCTGAACAGCCCTTACAAAGCACACTTACTTCCCAGCCCCGAGGGGTTCAGGGTGTATGCCAGACAATGGCTCCCAACTGGGTGATTCTCATGGGTGTCGCTGGTGAAGGACCATGCACCCCCCAGTTTTTCTCTAAAACCTAAAACTGTTCTAAAAGGTTGACGGGGTCAGGGCAGGCCTGCCCGGGCCCCCAGGGCGACCAGGGCTCAGGGTGGATGGGGAGGTGAGGACGCTCGGACACACAGGACTGCGACCCTTCCCGAGTTCTGTTCTGGAGAGCAAAGCACTGGCCCAGGAGCCACATCCACTCTGGAAGCTTCTCTCGCACTCGCAAATCTGCACCAGGCCTCGAGGCTGTGGATGGGGAAACGGAACATTCTGTCCCACAAATACCGCAGGTCTACAAAGGGTTCTCCCCAAGAGCAGAGATACCCGGGCAGTTCATCTGTGTCTCTGGGCAGTTCATCTGTGTCCCGCCAGCTGCCAGTGCTCTGGGTCATGTCACTTGCAAAACCTCATCCAGGAGATGGCGGATAGCAATGCTGAGTCACCTATATGTCTGTTCAGGATCAAGGGCTAGCGCTCTTACATCTCTAGATTCAAACAATACCTTTGTCCCTCCTTTCCTCGCCCTGCCAGCATATACCTGGTCCGGGCGCTCTCCCAAACCTCCTCCTCCTCCCTGCCTTCGCCCTCTCTTCTCCATTCCAGCCAGCCCATCAAAGAGACAATCTTATCCTGGGGCGCGCTTCCTCAAAAGCCCTGACGGGGCTCCTCTTTTCCCTTAAGGCTCAAGACCACACTCTTCACTCAGGCTATTCGTGCATCAATAAGCCAGAATTATATGCCTCTTCCAAGCTGTCCCAGCAGCCCTCACTCTGACCATCAGCTCCAAGGACAGGATCCAGCCTAGCATCCACAGGAAGCCTGTGCTCAGCCCCCTCCCCAAGCACCCCCCAGTGCCATACCTCTCACAGCACCCACCCTCCCCCACGCTCTTGTCAATTCCAACTCCACTTCCTTTAAGAAATACTTTTCCCACTACTGCAACCAGACACCCCACACAATAGAGTGCCTGC
>NW_011918149.1:0-1691 GCF_000151845.1 Pteropus vampyrus | reverse complement strand
CCTCGGGTGGCGCCCGCCGGGGCGAGTGCGCCGTCCGACGCTCCCAGCGCCCCCTGGCAGGTGGCAGCAGCGCGCGGAGCGGGCGCCCCCGAGGGAGGCGCCGCACAGGGCTCCGCGTCCCGCCTTTCACCTTCTCCCACCTGTGGACGAGGTCGTCCGGCCGCGAAGAGCCAGAAACTTTGCGGGGAATGTTGAGCCCGTGGGCGGCGGCCGGGACGGCGAGGCTCCGCTCCAGACGCCCCGCAGTCCCGCCCCTTCTCCCCGCCGCGCACCCTCCCTGGAGTCCCTTCCACGGAGGGGCGCGGGGCCCGCGCAGGAGCAGCACTGGGACCGCGCGTGGCGACGACCGAGTACGGGGCGTCCGAGCAGTCGGCCCGCCTAGGGAAAAGGGGGACACGCCGGGCTTCGGAGACACCCCGCAGGCGGGGTGCGGACCCAGCGGGGGTGAGAGCGCTTTAGCCACAGCCTCCTCCGCCTCCTTCCAGAGCTCGCGCGACTCCGCCAGCACCCACTCCGGGCGCCAAGGGAATGGGAGATGATTTTATTCGTTTGGATGCCTGTGGGTTTGGACCGCACGGGGCCAGAGGTGACCCCAAAGTCCCTCCCATCCCTTCCGTTCCTTAGAAAGTGGAGAGCTCGCCTATGTAATTCTGTGTCGGACCCTGGCTGCCTGGAGGGACGCACTCGTCCCACATTTTAAAGCAGAGGCCCATCACAGAGATAGATGCCGAAGGGTGCGTAAGAGAACGAATTATAAGTTTTCCTGACCCTCCCTCTTTTAGTCCAACCCCCAAATCTCTGCACCCCTCCCCCCGCTCCCAGCTTGTCTGCATGGCCCTCTCTTCTTCGTGCTAAGAGGCTCCCACCCCCAATTCCGTGCGTGATGGAGAGGCAGGCACTTCTATGCCCTCTCCAGGAGCAAGCCTGCTCTAGCGCGCCCGCCAGTTGCCAGCGTCTGGCTCCAAGTTCCCAAGAACCGAGGTCAGCTGGAAGCGGTTTTCTGTTGTGCTTTGGCCTTTCTCACGGCCTCGATCTTAGCCAGTTGAGCAGGGGCCTCTGCAGCGCTGATGACCAGGGTCCCACTCGCCCACGCAGGACGTGTTCACTTTCCCCTTACTTGTCTTTCTGCCTGGGGGGCTTAGGTGGCCAGAGCAGCACATCCCTCTGAATGGGAAGTTAAGTGGTCTTCCTCGGTGCTGTCCCCTTCTGCGACGCCTCCAGCAGCCTAAGCTCGTCCTTGCCATCAGGCCGGCTCTTTGCACATTTAGACCCTGTGACGAGGCCACCAGATGTTAATTTAGTTGTGTCAGAAATTCTCCTGCTGGAATAAAAACACACTGCCTGTTCCTCTCTCTGGATGTGAAGATCATGAGCAGGACCGCGCCTTGATTCCGCTCCCCCCCTCCCCTTTAAAGCCGTGAAGTAAATGCCACCCTGTGGTCTTTTGAGTGCCAGGTGAGAGTGGCTGCACCAAGTCTCTGCTGGGTGAGGGAGCCACCCCCAGGAAGCAGCAGCTGCCCACTGTTCACGCCCTCTTGCATCTCACCTGGCGAGGTACCTTTCCCACCCTTAGCCCTGCTGCCACTCCCCTTGGATCCTGTTCCCCGCTGTCCCCCTTCTCTGGGGACCTAACTTTCCCCTCTTCATACTACTTTTGATAGATCAGAATTCCTATGGGGATTGGGGGGATT
>NW_011918148.1:0-2665 GCF_000151845.1 Pteropus vampyrus | reverse complement strand
GTGATGACAGTGGTTACGTTTGCGATGTGTTAATTTGGTGGTTCTAGCTTTCCTCGTCCCACCCATTTCAGGCTCTCAGGGTGCCTGTGTCTTGGAAGCGTATTTCAGATTGCCAGGGCTGTTTCTTTGCACTTCTCAGAAAAACAAGCCATGAGCGGGAACAGACAGCATAAGGAACTCTCTGGAGAGATGCGAGCCCTCGTCCAAATCGACAAATGAGTGTGTTTCTTGAGAGGCTGCCGTTGACACAGCGATGAACCGCATCTCTGAGCTAGAGGAAAATGACAGGATGCGTTTTTAATTCCAGGAAAGCGAAGACCTTGGCTTGCTGGAGGGGCTCTGTTGTCAGAGGTCACCCCAAGCCTGTCGGAACTCCTGACAGCTGCCTGCACTGTGAAACTGGGCTGAGGCGGTGAGGTGAAGGCAGAGCCCAGGCGACGATGTTAGCCAGGTTTCTTCATTTTGGCATAAGCTGTTAGCGTTATTTTAAAAATCAGTTCGTTTTAATAGCGACCTGCTTGCGCCGTGAAAAATGCCCAAGAGATGGTAAGGAAGAATTGAATTATAAGTAAGTGTTAGTGATGTAAATCTTAGCTATTTCCAGGCCAGGAGCCGACAAAATAAACATATTGCAATCGGTCTAACTACTTCTATCTATCTATATCTATCTATCTATCTATCTATCTATCTATCTATCTATCTATCTATTTATTTTTTGCTAGTCTTCTCTCATTTATTTTATGAATTATAAAAGCAATATTCAAGAAATTAAAAATATATTCCCTACAGAAAGTTAAAAAATACAGAACTGCCAGGCAAGGAAAAAAGCATCCCAATGAGGCCATTACCCAAACAGAACCATTGTCAACACCTTGATATTTGCCTTAGAGAGTTTTCTACAAACACATATTTTTTAAATTCTTATTATGAAAATTTTCTCACGCGTGAGAGGATGCGTTTTGCAGTGAGTTCTCGCATGCTCACAATCTATATTCACAGATCATCACGGATTTGCCACCATGGGTCCCTCCGTCCCATTTTTTTCTTGCCCTTTTTTGAATTATCTACTACTTAGAAGGAGAAGGGGAGCCCCGATGTTCTGAGGACCACGGTGGGGGGGGGGAGCATTTGCCTGCCAATTCCACGTCCCTTCACCCCCCCTTTCATTCAGAAGCAGAAAGCATAGGTTTACACTTAGTATTACATCGTACTTTGGGGATAAATAGCCTTAAAGCTCAAGTCTATCACAGGCTAGATGGGTATTGATTTTTCCTCTTAAATCAATGTTTCCCTAGAGTAGAGTTTTATTTATTCATAAAGCCAGAATGATGTCCGACGGGAGTTACAGGCGTAAGCTCCGTGGCACGGAGCTTCTGTGAGACGCAGCGATCGGAGACCAGAGTGGGGAGGGAACCTCGTGAGCCTGAGAACGCACGTCTGCTGTGCTGCTTCCGAGAGGGACAGGCCACGTCCGCAGAGGGGCGCCTTCCAGCCCCCCGCTTCGCGAGCCGTTCTTCAAACGGACCTGCGTGAGGTGGACCGCAAGTTGGAACCTCGGGCTGGACAGAAGCAAAGCTTCAACGGTGACAGCAAACCTGTCGGCTCCCTCCCGAAACACACACTGGCCCCGTTGACCGGACCCCTGTGGCTTTGCCTCCTGATGCAGAGTGTGCAGAGCGCAGGCTTTTCTACCCAAGGGGCGTGTTCACTTTGGAGGGCCTCTTTCACTTTGGGGTGCTTCGTGGTGTATTAATGTAGATATAACAGCCCTCTAGGCAGCTAGGCTGTGTAAATCTAAAAGCATGCGTTTTTTGTTGATGTGTCTGTATGTGTTTTCTATTTTATGTTTAAATAAGTTACTTTTTAAATTAAGAGATGAAGTAAATCTATATTAACATGAATTACTACTAGTTCTGAGACTAAATCACTTCCCTCCAGTTTGGCATCAGTCACCCTTTTCCCCTCAGAGATAGTTTTTATAGGTTGTAAGAACACGGGATGGTTCCTTCTTGTCATTCAGATGTCAGCTTCGCTGTCACCCCTCGGAAAGGACGTCCCCACCAGCCATGGCTGAGGAATCCCTCAGGACGCTACCGCTTCTTTCTCCTTTACCTTTTCAATTCTCTTCCTTCCTTCCCTCCCTCCCTCTCTTTTTCCTTCCTTTCTTCCTTCCTTCCTTCCCTCCTTCCCTCCCTCCCTCCCTCCTTCCTTCCTTCCTTCTTTCCCTCCTTCCCTCCCTCCCTCCCTTTTTCCTTCCTTCCTTACTTACACCCTTCCCACCTTCCTTCCCTCCCTCCCTAGCTCGTTGCTCCTATCTTCGTGACTTACATACAGGCAAACGAACGAAACCCTCGGTTGCTTGCTGAGTATTCTGACATGGCGCCTGATGGCTGAGATGAAAAATCTGTTTCGTTCAACCAATGGATCCTTAGGAAAACCACCAACCTTGTAAAGGTGGTCATAAAAAAAAATTAAAGGCCAGCATTTCGATCATGAAACAGCACGACAGATGTAACTTAGACAATCCAAAAAACCTTCGCCAGCCCAAAGGAGGAGAGGCTAATTGAACGGAAGTCAGCCTACCTTTGCTTGTAAACGTTATTAATGTTTTTTGACTTTAAAAGGATACACCCCCCACCCGCTCCCCCCCCTTGGAGAATGGGCA
>NW_011918147.1:0-2596 GCF_000151845.1 Pteropus vampyrus | reverse complement strand
TCACACACCTTCCAGTAATACTCCCTTACATAGCCCCTCCCACAATGACTATGGCTTTGTCTTGTGACTTTTTCTGTCCAATGAGACATCAGCAAGTGTCATGCAAGCAGAGCTTTGATGTAAGATTACAAACTGGGTTCTGACCCTATTGGAAGTTTACTGCCATCTGGCAAGAAAATTTGATCTAGCATCCTTGAGAATAAAAGATCACAAGGAGAGAAAGACACAGGCCCAGCCTACCTTCTGACTAAATGCAACCAAATGAATGAACCCAGGTGAAACCAGCAGAACTGCTCAACTAAGTGATAAAATCATGAGAAATAATAAATTAATGTTGTTATAAACCATTAAGTTTTGAGATGTTTTGTTATGCACCAATAGATAATTCAATTTGAATTCATTAGTAATGTTTCGCCACCTATTATTATTATTAATTATTAAGAGTATTTTTTAAAAATTAGGAGTGTGTTCAAATTCTCTTGATTCCTATCAGAATAACTTTCACATTGATCTATTTCTGTAATGATTTTTAAAAATCTATATTTATAAGTATTTTTGCATTACCTCTGAAAAAAATCAAGTAACTTTTTTGTGTTATATTTGCATAAATCAGAAAATATTATGGATCATAATACTTTTGAAAAGTACTGTCCAATAGACCATTCTGTAATGATGAACATGTTCTATAATCTATTTTACCGAATATGGTAGTCATTACCCATATGTGACTATTCAGTACTTGAAATGTGGCTGAGGAACTAAATTTCTAATTAAATTTTATTTCAATTATTTACATTGAAATTTAAGTAGCTAACATATTGAAAGGTACAATTCTAGACTGGCTTTGCAATGTGATCCACATACCAGCAACATCAATACCACCTGAGACCTTGTCATAAATACAAAGAAAAGCAGGCTCCACTCCAGATTTACGGAATCAGAACTTGCATTTTATGCTTCACCATTCATATTTGAGATTCACCATTCATATTAAAGTTTGTAAATCACTACATAAGATAGCCTTTCTATACTAATCAAAGGTATTTATTATTGTAATAAATATGATGAATTTCATTCATTTAGCAAATGCATTTTGTGCATCATTGTAGGCACTGCAGATATTCTGGTGAATAAGACAGGTATGGTTCTTGCACTATCAGTGCTTATAGTATAGCATGGGAAAGGTAACCTGGATCATTTTTAAACAGACATAGTTACTGTTAACGAGGAGAAATATGCCTTCTTACTTTGTTATTTTTGTTATTTAAAACAACATACAAATAAAAAATATTTTCCTCCTATGTAATAGTCCTTCAAATATTGAAAGGCAGAAACACAGACACACACACATGCAGATACACACACACACACACACACACACACACACACAAACACTCTGTCAGTGAGTAGTTTCCACAAAAACCTATAGCCTACTTTATTTTTTAATACCCTGGGGAGTTGTTTTTCTCAAAGTGTGGTCCACAAATCACCTGCATCAGGAAGAGTTGAGTGTTTGTTAAAAATAATGATTCTTGTGCTCCAATCCAGACCTATTCAAGCAGAATCTCCTGGGCTAATCTTGGGGGTCTATACTTTAAATCAAATCTTTAGGTAATTCTCTTACAAACTGAAAGCTGAGAATCACATGGATGAGAAGAAACTAGAAATACCTTTTTTGGAGTATACTAAAGTGTTTCTCAAAGGTGTGTAAATAGCATATGGACAAGTTCGAGCATTTAATTCACTCTCTGTTCCTTGAAAGACGTGATTTCTGGACACTATCCTCAGAAGTATTCCTCTGCATATACTTTACCTTTTCAATGTACTTAGGTAGCACAGACTGTAAATTCCTGTAAAATAAACACCATACAGACACAAAACTTTTCCTTAACTAGCATTAGGCCATAGCTATGTAACTTTTTTTTTTATCAGTGAATTTCACCAGAATTCTGCTCTCCTATTCATCCTGAGTTAATATTTTAGAGCTACTGGAATTTGGCCTGCCTGCCATCAATGGCTAGCTGAGCCTGGTAGTATTGCAACCAAGTATCACACTTGGAAGTTCAAGTCCTCAATCAGTATTGATAATAAAATCTAAATTGAATTAGGAGAAGTTAGAAGAAGGAGAAAGTCTTAATTTAACTAAAAAGAAATAAAAGTTTAGTTTGGACTTTATGACTATAATAGTCAACAGGAATAGACCAATAAAATGTGAGAGTTAAAAATAACCAGGGAAGTTAAATATAATTCTAAACTATTTGACTTGGGCAATTGTATGAAGTTGTGTAATTAAATGAGATATTACAGAAGAGCAAATTGAAGCAGACCTTCAAAATGATGCAGTTTTAATCTATTTAAAGGAGTACTATGATAAGAACTTCATGTTAAAAATATCTTAGAATTATAAAGTAGGTCTGGAAGAAGCTTTGGATAATTTCTAGCTCAATTTCTGTATTTAATCAATGAAGTAGTTAATAGCAAAATAAGATCTTCTGATTTCTAATATTGATCATGTTATTCTGTAATTGTCATTTAATCAGATTAAACTCTTCTTCGTGATTTCATTCTACTATGACTTGACAATTTAACAACTCTC
>NW_011918146.1:0-2183 GCF_000151845.1 Pteropus vampyrus | reverse complement strand
CACCCCCATTTTATCTTCTGTTTTTATGAGTTCTGCTTTTTTAGATTCTACATATAAATAATATCATAAAGTATTCGATTTCTTTGTTTGACATTTTACTTAGCATAATGTCCTCAAGGTCCATCCACGTTGTTGCAAATGGCAGGATATCCTTCTTTTTCATGATTTAATGAGTCTAGAGTTGCTGTTTTGCAAGGTGAATAGAATTCTGGAGACTGGTTGCACAATAATGTGAATGCACTTAACAACATTAAACTGTACACTAAAAATGATAAAAATAGTTTAAAAATCAGCTACAGATGAATTGTTAGAGTCTCCTCAAGTCTTCTGAGCATGTGACTTACCTTGGGCATTAGTATAATTAAGCATACATGGGAACTTTTCAAAGCTCATATTCCTTAAAGTTATCACAATCCACTGCTTTTTCACCCAGACTTTCAGTATATGTAATGTTTGACTCAACTGTTATATTTTTCCCCAGGTGGAAGTGAATTGTTCATTTGCCTTTCAATATTTTCATGGAATTTCCTCAGAATTACTGACTTTCTACCCTGATATAGTTTATAGATAGTGAAAATAAAGACAAATTCTTTCTGTTAGTTCTTTAGCGGGGCTCAAACTAGTAAACAAACAAGCAAAAAAGGACAACCATAATTTCTTAAGAACAAATCTGCTCTGCTACTTCTGGAACCAGGACCCTACAGAGGACCACCAATGAACTGGATAGGGTAAATTAGACAGGGTAAGTTAAAATGCTACATATCTTTCCTACTATGTTTAGGTCACCTTTTTATTAAGATTTCACTTGGTTGCTGTCAACTTTTGAGTTCTGATAAATCTGATTTTGACAATTTTGCAAGAAAAAAAAATCCTTGTTTTTGTGGGAGAATAGATGCTTAAAGTTCCCGATTCTGTCATTTCCCAGAAATCTTTGAATATTTTTAAAAGAGATTTGGAAATAGCTGAAGGAAAAACTTAGTGCAATGGAAAACAGATATGAAGAAATTTCAGTATAGTGGAACAAAGAGATGGAAAATGCAAAAGAAAGGTAGAGGTCATGGGGATGGGATAAGAAGTTTCATCATATGTAAAAACTGAATTCCTGAAAGAGAGAAGTAATAAAATGAGGGATATATTTATAGATGCAATGTCTGGCATTTTCCACAGAATTTATGAGAGATATTAAGCTTCATAATCAGGAAGCTTTATTAGTTGTAAATAAATTCACACCTGGAATATGCAGAGAAACTTACTAACATAAATGACAATTAAGACAATATTTTAAAATTATTATTACTTTTAAATTCCAGATCATGAAATATAAATGTATTAGAGAACATTTGCTTGTCTTGCATGCCTACTATTTTCTCCTCCATTTTTAGATCTCCTTCTATTTTGTTGATTTTCCTATATTTTTCTCTTATCTATTACTTATTTCTCTTACTGTACATTTGATCATATATAATCTCCTTGGTACATCTCATAATCAAGTCTTCATTGATGAAATAATTTTCATCAGTTTTTTTCTAATTTATTTTCTACCTTTCTATTTCACATCTTCCTATTGTTTTATAATTTCTTCCTTGAGTTTTTGCAGTTCTTTTTTATGGTGTCTGTATCTGTTATTTATTGTATCAATTATGTAACAACCCATTCCAAAACTTAATTTAAAAAAAATCTGTGGATCAGCAGCTTTGTTCTGCTATTTGGGCCAGGTTGAGATAATTTCAACTGGGCCCACTTTTGTGTCTTAGTTGAGCTGGCAGGGAGTCTAGAAGTAATCAGGTCCATTATAGCTCAGCTGAGATGTCTTAATATTTGCCCATGTGGTCTCTCATCATTCAGTAGGCTATCACAAGCTCGTTCTCATAGCAGAGTCAAAGAGTAACAGAGCAATGAAAACTGCACACAGAGTTTTATTAACCCTCTGCTAATATCATATTTTAAACATTTCATTGATTAAAGCATGTCACATGACAAGGCTCATAGTCAGAATGAGAAGAGACTACAAAGTTATAGGGCAAAGGTCATGGAAAAAGAGGCTATTATTTACGACCATTAATGCAAGAAGTATACCACACTGAAAAGCATTCTTTGTTATATTTGTTCTGTTTTGAGTATATTTTTCTGGAGTTAATTTGTCTGCCAAACATTTCATTTATTTCTCATTTTTAAGTTTCTAA
>NW_011918145.1:0-3396 GCF_000151845.1 Pteropus vampyrus | reverse complement strand
GAATGCAATTAATTGTCCACTTGAAAATGGTTAACTTTATGTTATATAAATTTCACCTCAATAAAAGAAGTTCTTAGAATAAAGTTATTACAGCACTGACTTCATGAACAGTTTGGATAAAGTAGGCTAAATGGATCACTTTCACCGGTATTCTTTCTTTACAATACACGATTAACCACACAACAGAATCTCTAGCAAAGTCTAATCATTTCATATAAAATAACTTGTTTAGATAACGTATTATTTTAACACAGTTTCTAAAACACATACCCTTTAAAAAGAAACATACCATTACATGTGTCTTGGAACCCTCAGAAGAGTGTGGTTGGGAAGGAACTACTTCATGATTTGATTCAGCCTTTTCAGAAACCACAGAAGCAACAGGCTTGGATTTAGAGTCACCATTTCTAATATTATTTTTGGAGGTTTTTCTTTATGAGGAAGAAAAGAAGAAAAAGGCATTGTTAATATAAGGAAGAGTAAAGGTTTTTATGTATATGAGGAAAAGTATATATATATTACATTCCCTTATAAAACTACTCCATTTATAGAAAACAGACTTCTAAAAACCAAGAAACAAGAGTACTTGACCAATACTCTTCAAGAACAATCAAGGATAACAAAGAAAGTGAAAACTGTCACAGACCCAAGTTCACTAAAGAGACATAAGGACTAAATGTAATATAATCTCCTGGATTGGATTCTAGAACAGAAAAGGTATATTAGTGGAAACACTGGGGAAAGCTGAATAAAGTCTAGAGTTTAGTCGACAGGTAGTGATGTTGGGTTCTTAGCACTAACAAATGTACCATGACAACATAAGATGATAATGGTAGGAAAAACTGGGTGCCAAACATGCAGAGAGTCTCTGTACTATCTCTGCAACTTTTCTGTAAATACAAAATAATTAAAAAAAAAAAATCTCTGAGAAATTGCCTCACGTACAGAAGTACCAGGATAATTTTCATCTTCAAGTATCACATGTTTGTAACACCGCCACAACTGCTTTGCCAAGTTTGAGAGTAAAAATGATTGGTATACTCGGCCTTGACATGCAGAATAAATGTATACAGAAATAATATCCCTAACTATTTTAGTGTGACGTTTCTAAAACTGGACTAAACCTCTGGAAAATTCAAGGGGAGCATGAAGACCAGCACTGCAAATGGAAGGCCAAAGGTCTAGTTGGTGGGAAACTGTAGACAACATAAACAAGAAGAAGATCCTTCATTATCCTCTGGGGCCATTCTATCACTGCCCCCAAAATTTAACATGTCACAAAGCAGAGATCATGAAGGTCTTTTCTAGAGCTAAGTCTTAGATCCTGGAACAATTGTTTAATGAAGGCAGGACCTACGAGTCAAAGAAAAGAATTCTTTTTCTCTTGAGAAGTTATGAGTGAAGAGGTAAACTTATGAGCTTTCAGAAATTTGAGCACTATATTTTAGATGTGATTATCATCTTACATACTAAATAATGTAACAGGTTTTTTAGATAATGTCTCATTTTAACATGGTTTCTAAAACATCATTTTAAAAGAATCACACTAATATGTCTTAGAACCCTCTTAGGAATGTCAAAGTGATTCTCCAAATGGTTCTCTAGATTTCTGATTTGAAAAATTAAGCAAATCTCAATATATGTTCTAATCATGCAATTTTACTTCGTGTTTAAAAGAAGCTCACCATAAATTCTTGCACATTAAAATTATAGAAGCCACCCTTTTTTATTCCCTCTATACAGCCCAGCTATTTGCAAGGGAATCATCTTACGCCTTGGTGGCCTCCAAAAACAAGGAGATCTGGTGCTTTATGTAAGGCTGCCTCAGGATGCTCCTCACAGAGGGTCTTTCTTCAGGCCTTTTGCTCAACATTGTTCTTATCAGTTCTGCCAGCTCCGGGCTATAATCTTTTGGCATTGGTGGCAGCTACAAAGAGAAATAACACAGCGATTATGACTAGTGGTCTTGTGAGGCAAAGTAAATGAAGGCAGAGATTTTCTAATATTTATTTCAAGCCACTATCTGCATAAGCAGAAAATAACCAATATATTAATCTACAGAAAGTGTACTGGTGTCCTGGTTACAACAGCAAGTTGTAAAACTGTAAAAGTATGTCCTTCAAACCAGCTGTGCCACTTAAGGACTTCAGAAATAAGGGTATGAGTTCCTAAAGATTTATGTATCAGGATATTCACTGCAGTATCATTCTTGCGGTAGTTAAGAACTGGAAACAACTTAAATGTCCATCTATAGAGGACTTATGGAATAGACTATGGTACAATCCTTCTAATAAAATACCAGGCAGCCTCTTAAAAAATAAAGACTTAACAGGTACCAACCTAGAAAGATGTCCCTCATATATTAAGTCAAAAAAGTGAGTTGTGACCCATATGTACAGCCGATCCTGTTTCAGCTACTTTTTAAAAGTATCTGTGTGTATGTGTGCATATGTACACCTAAAGTTATATCTATTTATGACGTGAAAAAGTCAAAAAGGCTATGCATCAAATTATTAGCAATGGTTATCTCCAGGGGATGAAAATGGAAGGGAGAGGGGAATTTTACTTCTTTCTTGTTTGATTCTTTAAGTAGTAGAATTATGGACAAATTTTATGTTTTTCAATATTTCTCAAAATAAAAAATTAAATGAGTCTTGGTAGAATAGAATCAATAGGTAATTTATGTCCTTAAACTTAATGGTGTGTAGATGCTTAACCTTGCAGAGGGCAACTAGTCTCATGGAACTAATATATAAAGTTGGTCACTGCGGCATTTATATCATACACAATGCTTTCTGCAATTCTTAACTGGTTTCTAGTGATTGTGATGATTATCAAAAGAGCAATGAATGCAAACAGAGTGGACTCATTTTAAATGGGGCTCATTTAATCATAAGCTGCCTAGAAGAAACTACCAATAGTCTCTGAGGGCACCTGCACATCCTGTGGCGACAGACAGTGGTTTTCAAAAAGCCAGTTCTTCAGAACCATTAAGCCACTTTTATAAATATTAAGAAATGATCAATTCCTTTTCCTCTAGTTCAATCTTCCCCACAGAAAGGACCTACCATTCTTAAATATCCACCCAACATCAATGATTACTCACTTTTACTAGTAGCTACTTACAAAGTGCACTTAATTAAACTTGCTCCAAATATTAAAAATAATTAGTTCCAGAATATTCTTTACCTTTCCTTCAATAATCCGATAAACTAAAGAATTCATGTCTTTTGCATTGAAAGCATGCTTCAGGGTAGCCATTTCATAAACACAGCATCCTAGAGCCCAAACATCAGACTAGAAAAGAAAAATAGTAAATGGGTTATATGTCAGAATGCCTTATTTATATTTTTACTCTTAAAAAAAAAAAAAGACATTTTCCTTAACCAATTCATA
>NW_011918144.1:0-2152 GCF_000151845.1 Pteropus vampyrus | reverse complement strand
GTGCGGACTGGGGTGGATTTGGATCTGCTGCTGGGGCTCCCGTGAAGGCCTGACCATAGCCAAGGCTGGGGTGCCGAGTCTGCTAGAGCCATCAGCCTGCATTCTGGCTTTTATTTCAAAAACGTTCACATCCGTGTGGATCAGGGAACACGTGCGCGCCCTTCCACGTTTCCTGCTCCTCTCCCCGGCGAGGACCGTCTGCGCTGTGGGCGCTGCCGCAGGCTGGACGCAGCTGGACGCTGGCGTGGGGAGGCCCCTGTCAGGGTTCCCGACCGGGGTCTGGGCCGGGGCTGGCCTGTGGGGCCTGAGCACCAGCCGCTTCCCCGAGGTCCTGCAGCAGCTGTCGCAGCCGCCGCAGGCTGGGGTGCACGTTCTCCTCCAGCCACTCGTCCACGGCGTCGGGGTAGAAGACGCGCTGCAGGGCGGCCTCCAGCTCCCCCGCGAGGGCGCTCCACCTGGCCAGGAGACTGCGGGCCCCAGACAGCCGCGAGCGCCTGGTGAGGGCCTGGGCACGGCTCCCAGCCTCGACCCCACGCGTCAGCCCGGCTCCGGCCCAGTCCCCGTCCGCGTTGTCGGGCACCAGTGAGCAGCTGTCTCCGCCCACCACCTGAACCTGGGATGCACTTTATGACTGGCGGGCAGGGTCGTGCTCCTTACACTCGCCCAGAGCGGCGAGCCAGGAGACAGCGGGGAGGGCTGGCTGCCAGGGACCCCGTGTCCACGGGGCCGGGGAGGACTCGGGCCGCCCCAGGCCACCTGGCTCCATGGTGAGTCTGGACCCCTTCCGTGTCATTCTGGTCCCCCCCCCGCCCTTTCTGGCTGGAATTCCCAAGCTTCTCTAAGGGGAAGGGCACGGCCAGCTCAGCAAATGTGCTTCATCTGGGGACCCGTGGCTGTGATACGCAGAAAGCTTGCTGTAACCAATCGCTACATTGCTGGCGCTAGGCAGAGGCACCCTGGGCGGGCGCACGGGCAGAACGGGCACCTGAGCGCCTGGGGCTGGATGTGCTGGATCATGACCGGGTGGATGAGCTTCCGCCTGCGGTGGTAGGGGCTGAACCAGCCGGTCACGTACCTGAGGGCAAAGCCACACGCGAGTGGGCCCCACGCAGCTGGCAAGGCGGCCTCGTGCAGTTTTAAAATACATGTTTGAAATGACACGTTTGAAACGACTGGGAAAAAATGTAAAAAGTTGTTTCCTCTCTAGAAACTCCTGGTGCAGGACAGGCCGCCCCCTCCCTGTCCCATGGGGGCTGGGGGACTCGCTCCCCTGCCCTCGCTCACCTGTCCCTCTGCAGTAGCTCGTCCACGGAGCTGTGCAGGTGGAGGCTGACCTGCGTGACGAGGGCCAGGATGTCGCTGCCAGGGAAGGAGCCAGTCCCTGCACTGCACAGAGAACCGAGGGGCTGAGACCAGCACCGTGGGGGGAGGGGCAGGGCGGGGGGAGGGGGCTACCTGGTAAAACCGGTGATGTTCAGGCTCGAAATCCCGAGGAAGTTCTCTACTCTCGCTTTAACGTCTTCGGCAAAACCTCCTAAAACCAATCACAGACGGGGGTGGTCGAAGGGCCTGGAGGAGGGAGGGCGGGCTTGCCTTGCCCTGGCTGCCCTGTCCAGGCCTCTAGGCCTAGACGGTGGGTAAAGTGGCCCAGGAGGGCTGCTGGCCAGGTCAGCCTATGTGTGCCAACCCCAAGGAGACCCTGCTGCTTCCCATGAGACACGTGAAAACGTGTTTGTTCTACTAAAACTCAGAGGAGGCCGCATTGCTGGCAACACCCCACCGGGGGGACGCCAAGTGGCAGGGCTGCAGCTGGGCTCACACGGAGGCCCCAGAGCCACGACGCAGGCAGGTGTGCCCAGACCTCCAGGACTCGTCGGTGTGGCGGGCACGGCGGGTGCAGGGAGGTAGCCGTACCGTAGGCCCAAAGGCAGGAGGCCGGCCAGCCCCGCAGACGCGGGCACCCGGCCAGCACGCGCGTGTTCTTCCCTGGCCCCTGGGTCTCAGCAGCCCGACGTGCAGCCCGGGGAACACAGAGCCCAACGCCCATCCTTTGGCCACTCTCAATACTGGATGCTGTGCTGGCCACTGGACGTGGTGCCGGCCCAGCATCCTCGCTGTGGGGGACGTCTGTCTATGCCAGCTCAGCTCCCCA
>NW_011918143.1:0-1389 GCF_000151845.1 Pteropus vampyrus | reverse complement strand
ATTCAGAATTCGGAGATTCTGCCTTGGGATGGTTAAAGTCTTCACTCCTTCACACCACCCCGAAACGAAGGTTTCTCAAGGGAAATTGGAGAGCTATACACAAAAGCAGGAGGGTCTTGGGGGTACATGCGTGTCTGAGCACCCAGTGTGCCCAGTGCCCCCAAAGTGGAGCGCGGACCCCGAGAGGGGTGCGCGGATACCCCCAGAGAAGGGCTCGAGGACTCCCGGGAGAGGCGCGGTGAGACTCCCAGGGAAGGGCTGGGAGATTCCCCCCAAGGAGGGCGCAGAGACCTCCAAGAACAGAGCATGAAGACCCCGGGATGGAAGCGCGGAGATGCCTCCGGAGCAGTACACAGAGACCCCAAGGAAGGGCTAGGAGACCCTCCAACAGGGCTCAGGGACCCCGTGAGGAGGGCGCAGCGACCCCAGGGAAGGGCTGGGAGACCCCGCAACAGGGCGCGGAGACCCCGGGCGGGCGCACGGCGCGGCGGGGACGCACTTCGGTCGGACGCTGCCCGCTCGGCGGGTTCCAGGAGCCGGGAGGCCCTGCGCCGGGCGGGGTGCGCCGCGGGTGCGCGCCCGGGGCCGCCGCGCTCGGCGCTCGGCCTGCGATTGCTCCGGCCTGCGGCGGCCCGGGGCTGCCGGCCGAGCGTGTCGCTCCGTCTCCGGCCGCGCCAGCCTCGCGCTCGCTCTCCCGGCGTCCGTCCCGGGCTCGGGGCGGCTCCCGCTAGGCCCGGCTCCGCGGCGGGCTGGCCCGATGGCGCCTCAGAGGAGGGGCGCACCCAAGGCGCCCGAGGGCAGCGGGGCGGCCGAGCGCCGGCGCCCGAGCAGGTGCGGGGTGGTGCGGTAGCGCGCGGGATCGGAGGCGGTGGGGCCCCGAGGTGGGCGTGGCCCGGGCGGAGGGCGGAGCGTGCTGTGGGCGGGACCACCGTGTGGGTGTGGCCATGTGGGCGGGGCTTTCTGGGAGGGTGGCCTGCACAGTCCGGTCGCCGCCGGCGCCCGCGGTCCACGTGGCCAGCTGGGGCTGGGAGGCGGTGGCGCGGGGTGGACGGGGGACCTCCGCCGGATACCTTCCCTGACTCCCCTGCCCCATGCGTGCAGGGGACTCCACGCGGGCCTCCCGCTGGGGGCCGGGGGCTCCCACGCTAGCCTCTGTGAGGCATTCTTTAGCGGCATTCCATAGAGTTCTGCACGTGGTGGATGGCCCAGTGGGTGGATGAGCGACCGTCTTGTAACGTGGTCTTCGAGGGGATTCTGCAAAAGCTTTCGGAGCCGGGCGTATTTTGGTCACCGCAAGAAAAATCACCGCTTTTTGGTGCTTGCCCCAGAGGCCATGGACCTTGCTCCAGGAACTGAAAACGCAGCCTCCTTCTGTTTTTAGCAGCTTGC
>NW_011918142.1:0-1236 GCF_000151845.1 Pteropus vampyrus | reverse complement strand
TCACAGATGCTAGATTTTAGTGTATTTATTTAAATATTATTGGGGTTTGTTTTGAGATGCAATGAAACTACTTGAAATTAGTCTCATACTCTTGAGGCTTGTTTTAAATTTTGTAGGATGGGTCAGAGTAGCCTTTAGTTAAGAACTAGTTTGGCCCCTGTATTAAGATAATGCCTCTCTGAAAATTCAATCCCATGTCCAGTGTATTGGATGCCTCATGTATTAGACAGCCTTTCCATAAACTATTCCCAGATTATGAGAAAGTTAATGATTTTTCTGCTTCCTTCTTTCCAGTAGTTCTTTTCCTGATTTCTGATAGTTCCCGCATACATATTTACAGATAAGTCCTCAACAAAAGACTCTAGGTCAACCTTATGCAGATCTCTGTAGTACTCTCTATATGTAGCTGCTGCTTCTTCAACATATATCTTGCAAATTTTAAAAAATTGGCCTCCCTAGACACCAAACTCTGTTTCCTCAATTTAGTGTGATTGTTGACTTCTTTTGGGTACCCCTCAATATTCTACAAATTGGAAACCCCATAAATAAGCTTGGGAAAAATAGGACTTACCTTCCTTATTTCCTTTTTACAGGGTCTCTAATCACTGTCCTGTACTGACTATTATACAATGTCTGAAAACCATTGTTTTATATATTTTATACAGTTTTCCATTTGTTATGGTGGGAGGATAAATCTGGTCCCTGTTGCTCCATAATGGCTGGCAACTAAACTTACTTCAGCGTATTTAAAATTTTGTGGGGGAATTTCATTCCTTGAGAAGACACAAGCTTTTCAGTTTACCACTGAACGACCCACCACTAAATATGGTCTTAGAATGAACAGTTTTACAAACATTTATGTCACTCGCTTGGTCCCCAAAGATGGCTGGGTTTCCAACTGATTTATATTGTCACTTTTCCAGTCTGCTTCTCTTCTTAGAGTTGTTCACCTTACAACACGAGTTATAACAGCAACCGTTCAGAGAAAAAGGACAGCAGTAATATACATGGCAATCCAAATCCAAAGAGAAAAAGATACTCTTCCCAAGGAAAACAAACTACAGACACTTGATACTCAGATACAGTCAACTTGTAAAACTCTTAGCTTCTCTAAGACATTTACATTCAAGACACTTGAAGTTTCCCAGGAATAATACGTAGATATTTTTATTTATATTTGCTTTGCAGCCCATTTTTGTGGCTTTCTAGAACAAAGAGACAATCTGGATTTAAAGG
>NW_011918141.1:0-1096 GCF_000151845.1 Pteropus vampyrus | reverse complement strand
GGGGGGGAGGCGGGGAAAGGCTATGTCCTTAACCTTTTTTCTACACATACCTCTCTTCAATGTTGTACTTTTTCTAACAATCGTTTACTCACTCAAACTTCCTTTTCCTCCATTCTCCTCTATAAATTGCACTTTCACAATTTCTCCTTTTCACCCCTTTTTATCTCTCACCCTTTTCCATGTACTGACGCATAGTCAATACGTTCTATCAATAGCAGTTCTATCAATAGCATGTTTACTGAATGCTAAGTAGTTTACCAGAAAACTGTCCTTCTTCTTTAGTAGTTATAAGAGGGGATGGATCACAAAGATTTATAATATGTTATTTTTCCTTGCAACATTTCCCTGTAACAGTGCTGGCATATCCCAAGGAATGGGCTGCAATGTTTCATTTTGATACCTAGTGCCCCTTTCAACCCACAGAGCAATAATTTTATTTTATTTTTTCCTGTTTTTTTACTTACAAAATATTTATTAATCTAGGAAATTACTTACATTTAAAGTTGTAACTAAAAGTAAATGGTAAAATACTATGTAAATTGTAATTTTACATTAAAAATAATATATGTAAATATTTTAGGGGGTTTATTTTTCCAGCTTTATTGAAATATAAGAGTGTGTGAGTTTAAGGTATACAATGTGATGATTTAATATACTTATATACTGCAAAATGATTACCACAATAAGATTAGTAAACACATCCTTTACCTCATATAATTAGTTTTGGTGTTGTTATGGCGAGAACATTAAAAAGCAAGTTGGTCAAAGGGTACAAGTCTTCAATTACAAGATGTAAAAGTTCCAGGGAATTAATGTATAGCATGGTGACTACAGTTAATAATATTTCTTCATTTTCTAATTGGCCTGGACCTACTTTTTATTTACTTTTGTAATGACTCTGAACAGCATGTTTTCTGACTTGTTCTGATTGACTTCCATTTGATTTTTTTTTCCCTTCGGAAACTGTTGAGAAATATGGAGAAGTTCTAGAGAAAACATATTGCTAAATCTTCAGACACTCAAAATCCTATAATATGAAGCAGCGCTTCACAATTACTCACACACAAAATTGAGTATATAAAGTTTAGTTCTATAT
>NW_011918140.1:0-2040 GCF_000151845.1 Pteropus vampyrus | reverse complement strand
GAATCATAGCTTTCATGGTCTCTAAGCTAAAATTTTTTTTTAAGATGAAATCCCTTGTCTGTGAGTAAATTGTGACGTTAACTTAAAAGTGCTGCCCTCCATTTTTATTCCAAATGAATAAAAAACAGGAAAATTTACTTTTGTTATGTCTATACAAGCTAATATATTTTCTTTGTTTTGAATTTAAACATTTTATATTACTCAAAAATTTATCCTTTTTTAAAAAGAGATGATTCATCACCTAATGTTGCGGAGTCTAACATGAAGTCTTAGGAATGTGGAGATCAGTATGACGATCCCTTCTTCATGCCTCGCCTTCATCAGATGTGTGTAAACCCACGCATATTCACAAATACAGGTACAGAAGAGACCAAGAAAAATCTAGGATTAATTTCATCGTTAATGTATTGCGGAAAAGTTCTTATAAAGGTTAATCATTTTCAAAATTTAGCATAGATCCATAGGTTTAAAATGGCTGCATATTAAACTGTTACATCTTCTCTGACCCCCACCTTTTATTCTTCCAGATTATAACCTTTAATGCTTCAACACCAATAAAATGTTTGACACATAGGAATCCCATGCCTTGAACATTACATTTCTCATCGCCTCTCCCTTCTGGATAACCTCTTTTCTTTCCTAACTAGTGTATATATCTGGTCATTAATAAGAACAATTCCCCTCTAAACACCATCACATTCCTTGCCCCTTCCCTTTGTCACATCTGCTTGCAAAATCACGACTTTAAGTTACGTCCAATCTTAGGCTACTCTGACTCTGCAATCACGCACCCAAATGTGAGTAGAGCACTCAATCACCAATCTGTTCTCTCTTTAGTTGTACTACTGTGAAACTCAAGTGAACATTGAGGGCTGCCCAGTCACCATCATGCATTTCTGTATTCCATTCGCTTCTCTGTTCTACTTGAAAACTATTCCATATTCTCTCTCTCCAAACATCCATCACTTCCTATTCTCAGGCGACAACTTGGTTTCCTACTGCTCCAAGAAAATTAAACAGATGACTCCGAGATGTCTACTATCATTTCTACTCAGCATATAACTTTATCAGCCCTCCACTCCCTCCAAAAATTGTTCACTGCACATTCTCGCACATCTAATTTCACAGCAAATCCATGCTTACAGTTAATCAGGCTCAAAACCCTGAAGTCATGAGACTGCTTTTTTCTCTTACACCTTACAGTGCATTTGTCAGGGTATCCTGTTGGCTCTACTTTCAAAACACATACAGAATCTGACCCATAATTATTATCCTCATTTCTAACAGTTCATTTTCGCACTGTATTATTTAAATAACCTCTAGTGTCTCCGTGCTTCTATCCTTGTCCCAGGAATTGTATTCTCAGCATGGATGCTATAGATGTTCTTATATAAACCTTCCTTAGACTCAATGAGTTGACCCAATTCCTTTCTAATAAATTCTTCCATAGTCTTCTTTATTTTTTCTTCTTTTGTTAATTTGAAATAAGTTTATTTTACTCTCAAACAGCAGTCTTATCCAACTCCTTCAGTGTCTGGTCATGAGATTTTTCTCATTTCATGTTTCTAGCTCTAATTATACTGCACATATTTCTAGAGGGAAGTACTTCGTTCCATGTTCACAACATTGCAAGTTTTCAGCTATATTTTTAATCATTAATAGTAATTATTATTTTATAAATTCCCTCCAACATCAGGTATTTGTATACAAGTCATAACCACATTTAATATTAAATGTCATGAAATATGGAAGACATTATTTTTTTAATTACTAAATCTTTACTAAATATCTAGGATGTGCTAGGATTGTGCTAGATTCTAAGAATATACTGGTTTATAATACAGTGTTTCTGATCTCAGGGATAGTTTGAGAAAGACATTTTAATAGTTACAATAGAGTATATAAAAAGTATCAGGATGCATGTACTTCAGTGGAGGTAATAAAGTGTTATGGACGCTTATAAAAATATGCCTTTTTAATTCTATACCAGATAATTAATAAGATTTCTTTGGGCAGATAGAAGACAAAGAGGAGGAATGA
>NW_011918139.1:0-2683 GCF_000151845.1 Pteropus vampyrus | reverse complement strand
GGGACAGATGCTAGGATGACTATCTAGATAATCTACCCATCTACTGGTACAGAAACTGGAGCATAGGGGTATGACCTGCCAAGATTGTGGAGTTGAAAGTGGCAAAACTGAGATTCAAACAGGTTTGTCTGGCTCCCAGCTCATTCCCTCTTGGCACTAGGAACCAGTCTTCAAGAGAGCCATGTGTAGGATGAACTCATCCAGGTTAGAGTGAAGAATGAGAAAAAGAGATGGCTAATCAGAGAATGGGGAAGGATGACCAGTGCCTAGGATGGAAACTGAGCAGTGGCTGGAGAGGTAAGAAAAAGACAAGAGAGAGTTTCTTCTGTGAAGTCTACTTGTGTGGGGATAGGGAGTAAGGAATGTGGTTAGAAGTTTCAAATGGAGCAGACATCATGGAACCTCTGCTATGGAATGTATGTCTCTCCCCAAACTCATATTGAAGACCTCTCTCTTAATATATCTATATCTGAAGACCGGATCTTTAGGAATTAATTAAAGTTACATGAAGTTGTAAGAATGGGGCTTTGATCTGTTAAGAGACATCAGAGCTCTATCTCTCTGCCATGTGAGGACACGGTGAGAAGACGGCTGTCTTCAAGTCAGAAAGAGAGTTCTCACCAGAAACTGACCCCGTGGACGTCTTGATCTTGGACATCTGGTCTCCAGTACTGCACAAAATAAAATTCTGCTGTTTAAGTTACCCAGTGCGCAGCATTTTATTGTGGCAGCCTGAGCTGACCAATTCCAGAAATGGTGGAAGTATCATGGGCAGAGATGAAATAGATCCTCTTATTTGAACTTCCACTGTCCCAACATTCATTCAAGGAACATCTTTTGTGAACTGATGAGAGGCAAGCAGTGTGAAAAGAACCCAGGCTGTGTCCATTAAAGCTGTTCCAGCTGGTGGCCACAGTTCTGCTCATATGGCAGCCGCATTCATAGACGCCCTTGGTGCAGAGTCCCCAAAACAGATCTTCTCAACAGAGTTCTGTCCTACTTTTGAAGATGACTGCTATATTGCTTAGGGATGGAGCATTTTCAATCCTTCCAAAGCAAGAGAGAAATAAAAGTGTGACTTGCCTTTGCATCTGACCTTTGCTTTTATAAGCATTTGTGTGGAGTGGGTATCTGTAGCACTATCTTCAGAAGGCGGATGGGTGTGCAAAAGGCACTGCTTGTTTTGGAGAACGTGGGGTAGAGATGTGTGTCTGATTTTCCTCCTCAAAAAGAGCTTCTTTCTGAGAAGACAGAGCAGAGGTCTGAATATACGCTAGTTCTCAGACTGTGGGTGAATTATTACATTTCCTTTTGAATGCCAACAGAAAGACTGCCGCAGAAAGTGGCATCCACTACCAGTAACAGACCCTGACAAGCGGGTTTGGTCTGTTCATCATAGAGAGTCTGATATTACTCAGCCACGTGGGCAGGAGAGAAGACAGGGTCATTCTCAGTGAATATTTGCGTTTTTCATGCTCTTTTGTAACAAATGTGCTTCAACTGATATTGGAAGTGTGAAGTGCATTTATTTTGGATTCTTGGATGCAAGACTTTCAAGTATGGAAACACTACACTTCCTCTTTTTGGATTTTGCTTTTAAACTGAAAAACTAATCTTTTCCTTGAGAATCTTTTCTGTTTTAAGGTGGCACTATCAAAGCAATATTTTATTTTCAAGTAATGAACTTTATTTTTTTTATTTTAGTTAATTAATCAATTAATTAATTAATTAATTATGGTGACATTGGTTAATGAAGTCCAGTAAGTTTCAGGTGTACAATTCACCAGTAAGACATATATATATATATATATATATATATATATATATATATATATATATATATATATATATATATTACATTGTGTGTTCACCACTATTAACTTTATTTTTTAATCTACTTTGTAAATGCATTGCTGTTGTCAGGACACTTGAGTGAAACTGTTGTGCCCTTCCATTCATCCAAAAATTTTTGCTAGTCCTTGAAAATGATGTATATAATAATGCTCTTTAGGCGTTACAGGTATGAATACACTTCTGAATGATAAAAAGATTGAATTACTATCAAGATATTGTTTAGTATAATTGGTTTTTCATTTCTCTAACATTTTGAAAAGTGACCAACATACTCAGGACATATATTATCTTCTGATTACCCCAGGTGGTCGCTCTCCAAAACATCCCACAAAGGCTGTTTGCATCTAATGAATTAGAGACAGTTTTGTCCGCATCCTGAGAAGTGCCATTGTGGCTGCATGTCTTTGGCCCTTTCCCTTCCAGACAATGTGGCTTTGATTGTAGACAATGCTTGCCTACTTTATCCCTGGCTGGGTAGACCCGAGTCCAGCTAATAGTGCAGGCAGCCCTGGCTGGAGCAGGTATTACGCCTTTACCTTGCAGGTCTTGGGGGAGGCTGCACATTCCTCCCATATCTCTGATTAACTCTTCTATGACCGATCCATGGAGGGACCCACGCACCCACATCGGGGGACACCTGTCTATGGCTTTGCATCACACTGTCCTCCTCTGGAACATGATGCTCACACCCACTACACACACACACACACTGTCACTCTCACACACACATTGTTACTCTATCTAGATTCGCCGCATACACTATACGCGTAGATCTCAAGTGGGTATGCGCATACATTCCCATAGACAGCAAAAGCATATGCCACGCCAC
>NW_011918138.1:0-1230 GCF_000151845.1 Pteropus vampyrus | reverse complement strand
AGACAACCAGGGTCTGTCATGACCACAATTCCAAGCCAGTGGTCAGTCCAGCTACAGACCCCCAGCTGTTCAGCGTTGCCAATGAGAGCAGCACCCACAGCAATGCACTTAGTCACAATTGCAGTTGCTGGCCTTCTTGGGTCAGGTCCATCTGCTCTCAGGCACTGTCACATAATCATGCCCCGATGTGGGGACAAGTGCCAAGCCAAAAAAGGTTGATCAAGATTCTCAGATTGGACATCTGCTCTTTGGAGAAGTCCTCTGGGTTGGGCTCATGGCCCTGCAGGCCTCCCCTCCTTGTTTTTCTTAACAAAAGAGAAAAAAATTCTTTCAGACACTTCTGGCTGCCAAAACCCTGCTGTCTCTCTCTCTCTCTGAAGCCTTGAATATCCTTGAGGCCAAGATGGGAGCTGAAGGTGCGCCCTCAGAAAGCTCCACTAGGACTCTCTGGGTGGAAGCCAGGGTTTTCAAGGGGACAAAGTGCCCCAGAAATGAAGCTTCCAGATGATGCCCAGATAAGTATGGGCCATGCTCTGGGGAGGCCAGCTCAGTGGAAGCAGCAGCTCTGCATAGCAGGCAGAAGCCTTAAAACAACAACAACAAAACCCCAAAACCCATGAAGCTGACTGGCTTCACTACAAAGGAATGGCACAATAGTGGTGACAACACTGAGGCCGGGTTGTCTGGACTAGAATTCCCCATGCTACCTTCATAAGCTGCGTGATGCTGGGCAAGTGGCCTGATCCCACTCTGTCTGTTTCCTCTCCCAAGAAAGGAGGTAATCATCCATAGGATTGTTAGGGCACTACTGAGTTATGTAAAATGCACAAACAGGCACAGTGGGTGCTCTCGGGTATCACCAGCTGTTGTCATTTAGTAAACAAGACTTCACACTCAAGAGCCTGAGGCCACTCCAAGCAGCCACTGGCATACGCCTACCTAGACATGCTGTCCTACACCATAGTCACTAGCCATGTGTTGCCACTTATATGTAAATTTAAATCCATTAAAGTAAAATTAACCTGAAGATCGAGTTCCCCTATGCCCAACAACCACATGTGGCTTGTAGCTACTTTGCTGAATGTCACCAACAGAGAGCATTTCCATCCTCACAGAAAGCCCTTTGGAGAGCCCTGATCCACTCAGCAGCAAACAGATGAGGACCTGAGTCAGGGCACCATGGCAGCACAGAGGGTACTCAGCGGTCTCTATCATAGGGTCACAGATTGA
>NW_011918137.1:0-3686 GCF_000151845.1 Pteropus vampyrus | reverse complement strand
GGGGGGTGCGAGCCAAGCAGGTATCTGGGGGGTCAGAGCAGTGCAGGCGTTGGAGCCCAGCTAGAGCACTACCCACCTTGTGTGCTTTATTCTGTAGGCTCGTTTTGCAGGGCAGACTCCTGGGCCCAATCGTAGACCTAATGAATCAGAGTTCCTTAGTGAAGCCCTGACATCTGCACGTTAAATAAACACCTGCTAAAGTTGGAGAACAGTCACAAGGCAGGATGTTCTCGGACCACGGGCTCCTGTGGGCCTTGCCTCTGTTTGCTTCAGGCTCACTCATTAGGTAAGTGGCTGGGTTGAAAACGCTGGTCTAGTGTTTACAACCAAACTCTGGCTGGCATATATGTGCAACATAGGTGTTGCTGTGTTCTAATAAAACTGTATTTATAGAAACATGAGGTGGGTCCCTATTGCATAACTGTACTAACTCTTCTTGTAGATAGTCCGTTAATTCCTTGTGTCTTCTCAGTAGACAGTAATAATCTACAGATAGCTATAATCAAATTCCCTATTTCTAGCTTTAATTTATTTCCTTGCCTAACATTCTTGGCTGAGACTTCTGGTGCAATATTAGGTATTTAAACCTGACAGTGAATGAATGGCCTATCTTTCATTCGGGAGTTCAAACCCTTCAGATTTTCCCATTGACTAGGAAGCTGGCTTTTTGGCTGAGAGATGTCTTATGTTAAAGAGGTATCCAGTCATTGTATTAAGTTATCTAAACCAAGAATAGGTGTCTAATTTTATCAGATGTCTTTTTAGATCAAGTGATTTGTATCTCCCCAGGATCTATTAATGAAGTTAATATAAATTGTAGAATTGAACTATCCTTCCATTCTTAGTATAACCCCACTTGGTCAGAAGGTTATTTTATGAGGCCATTGGATTTGTTTGCTAAGTGTATTTGGCTGTTAAGTATTGATTATCTAATCATCCATGAGATTCATCCATAGTTATTCATATAAACTTCAAATTTAATGTCACTGTTTATTTGATTATAAAATGTGGATGCTAGAACAGTGTTATTTACATTGGAATAACATATTCCTTTAGATATATGGTAGAATTCCACTGTGCCAGATGCTTTTTTAAGGAGTTAGCCCTTTGATAACTTCTATGGAAATCATTTATTTTATTTATTATTTTTTAACGCCTACAGCACTTGGTATTCCTAGGTGGTCTCCCATCTAAGTACTAACCAGGCTTGACCCTTCTGAGCTTAGCTTCTGAGATCAGATGAGATCGGGCACGGTCAGGGTGGCAAGGCCATAGACAACATTTTATTTTATTTTATTTTATTTTATTTTATTTTATTTTATTTTATTTTATTTTATTTTATTTTATTTTATTTTATTTTATTTTATTATTTTATTTTATTTTATTTTATTTGTTTTAACCTACAGCACTTTGTATTCCTAAGTGGTCTATGGAAGCTGTTTAGATTTTATTCTTCATCTAGGATTAGGACTAATAAACTCCATTTTAAAACTAAATTATCCATTTCATCTAGACATAAGCACATCCATAGAATTGTTTAAAATAGTCTTTAGTCCATCTCATTTCTCTGCATGTGTTTCTCTTATTTTTCTTGGTTAGATTAGCTTGTGGTCTTTTATTATTATTTAAGAACTGGCTTTTCATTTTCTTTACTATAAAATAATTATGTAACTATCCTTCTGTATACTTGAAACCTTCCCCTATACTGGCCTTTCTACTGGAAGGGCTAGCATTGGAAATACATTTATTTAGCCATTTATATCCTTACAGCCTTAATAACTATTACTGCATTTTAAAAACCTATTTAAGTATAATAAAATTCATAAGTATACTGTTTGATCTTTGGCTAATAATGATAGCCATGTAACTGCCACCCCATCATGATATAGTTGCTGCACCCTATTTTAGTCAGTTTCTGAACCTCCTCCCTAATCAACTACTGTTCTGATTTCTGTTACTACCAATTACTTTCACTTGTTCTATAAGTAGAACTGTACAGTATGTACTGTATCTGGTTTCTTTAATGCAGTTTGAGTTACTTTTTAAAGGTAACGCAGTTTGAGTTAATTTTTAAAGGCAAACCTACTTGGTTGGGTAAAACATCCTCTGTAGTAAATTCAGGCCTTCTAGAGGGAGGAATTGGTACTGCCTGCTGAAAGGATGACCCTGTGATGGCCACAAGATTCCAGATTGGGAATTATCTTCTCTCGGTTTATTGAAAATAACATTTCACTATCTTCAGATTTCCAATGTTGTTGAAGTCAGTTTTGGCCTATTATTGCTTAAAGGTAATTTTTTGCTTTGGGGGGGGGGGCTAGATGTTTATCTTTTTTGTAGACTCACCATGATATGTATTTCTTTATTCTGATTTGCATTTGTGGGTCTTGCATCCATGCTTTATTGTCTGATTATTTGGCATTGATAAAACATCTTATTCAAACTGTTTCTGCAGCATTTTTCTCTTCATTTGGAACTTCAAATATATTTATTATATGTTTTTTGATAACTTCTATGGAAATTGTTTATTTTGTATATGTAAAATATACATATACAAAACATATATGTAAAATATACATATACGAAACATATATGTAAAATGTACATATACAAAACATATGTGTTTTATATATGTATATTTTAGATCTTATATCATTTGTCTCTTTCTCTTGTGTCTTCATGGCACACTCTAGAAAGTTTTTTCAACTTCTTCCAGGTCACTAACTTTCTCTGTATCTGTATCTAATATGTTATTAAACCCTTCCATTGAGGTTTTTCATTTTTTTGTCACTGGATTTTAACCTCTTGGATGGCTCGTCTTCTTTCAAATCTGTTGTTTCAATTTCTAATCTTTGATCTATTCCTAGAAGCTGGAGTCCAGTTGGTCTTTTCATTGTCTGCTGGTTTTAGCTCATGTAGTTTGTTCATATGCTTGGATTTTCTGTGTGCTGAACAAAGTGACCCTTTGAGAAATTCAAAGATTAAGGTGATTGTGATAGGAAGCCAGGTCACAGTCCATGCAAGGACTGGTTTTCTGCTAGTTCACTCTTCTCAGGAGCTCTGAGCTAAAGTGGGAGGTCTAGGCTTAAATCCTTGTCTTCACTGAGCTTCAGTTTTATCACCTTGAATTAAAGCAAGTATCTTCTTATCTACATATGGAAAAACTGTTGCCCAGACAGGGGAGATAGTTCTTCCACATTCCACAATTGGTGTATAACCACTATAAAATAGAATCTGGGCTTTTCAAGGCTGCTTTTACCTGAGCTTTCAATTTGCAACTTGTATATAGGGATTTATATCCCCAAACACCCTGCTTACCATGCATGTTAAAAAAAAACTCTACCATCCTTATCATACTTGCCATACTAAGAAGGAAGAATCCGAATTAAGAAAGAATACTGAGACACCAGGGGAGGCTGGTGCATGGCAAGGGGAAGGAAGGCTGGAGGGCAAGATCGAGCTAGAAGGGATTGTAGAACCTATGGAAAGTAGCATTGAAAGTATCCTGGATCTAAACAGAATACCATGTGCTGGATCACAAATTAACAAGGAGATCATCTTCTTCCTAGTTCATTTCCCATGTTCACGCCCCCTTCCCAGCTTCTACTGTTTGTCTGTCTTCAGCTCTTATCAGAGAGCTGTTGGCACCAGCTGGGCTGGATTCTAAGATACCACTTCTAGCTGCTATA
>NW_011918136.1:0-2383 GCF_000151845.1 Pteropus vampyrus | reverse complement strand
TAAATGCATGAGCGCTTATCATTAAGGAAGTTTCACAGGCCTTGAATTTGTGTTCCAATGATCCACAAACTCTGTAAAAGAATATTAAGACAGACTTAACGCTTGCTTTGAATATCATGAATAGCTGTTGTTTTTCTCTCTGAGCCATGGGAATGAATCACTGTATATTTGCATTAGAGCATTCACTTCCATTTAAAAATTATGTATTTTATCATGTGGAAGAAATATTAGCTGAAGATTAAAAATTTACATTATCTAAGAAACCTCTCATGCATTTGAATAAATGATTGTTTAATAAACATAAATATTCAATATAAGTATACATTTTTCTCAACCCAGCTTTCACTTTTGTATTTATATAATCATACTCATTTGGGTTGAGGTATGGCCAAGATAATTTTCCACAAATTATCATACTACACCACTAGATTAATATCCAGTGATATCAAATATCAGATGGATAATTGGTTACAGGTGTTTCTTGGTGGACTAATTCCATGTAGCAATAAAAATGTCAATTTCTCCTAGGCAGAATTTCCCAAAGTGTCTCAAAGTTAGTAGTTACACATTAATAGGAATTTCGGTGATAAAAATTCTATGTCTTCATAAATTTTTCAAATTAAGGGATTAACAAGGTAAAAAGGTGATTTTTTTTTTTTCTTTTTTCCCCAGCAAACTTCAAGGCATTTGCTAGGCCAGTACACGTTACTTTTAACCACGAATTTGTTCACCTTAAATGTGTGTGTTGGTGAGTGTGTAAAGAATGCTGTGTTTCTAGAATGTTGTGTTTGTGTAAAATATGCTTTGGGAAACACTACACTATCCATGTTTCTTTGATGAAGATAAAGTTCTTTTCATATCTTAATTTGTATAAAATTATTGTAGAATTACCATGCCTAAAATCATGAAGTAAAACTTTTCAGGCTCCATTATTTGTTGGCACCAGTGAGCCATTTTTATTTAATTTTAAAAAATCAATATTGACATATTCGCTCCAGGAAATTTCAAGTGTAAGACCAGTCCCTACTTTTTCACAGCAATTACCCTATTGTCAAAACTCCACTTCTCTCTTTATGAGGTCGGCATTTACAGTGACCTCTCCTTTATTCATGGGGGACCCGTTCCAAGACCCCCACTGGATGAGTGAGACCTCGGGTAGTTCCAAAGCCTACACACGCTGTTTCTCCCTCCCACGCAGCCCTTTTCACGTACAAGCAGCATGTCACGGCTTCCCTCTGGCGTACCCGAATTGCCAGCGTCACCACTCTCGTGCTTTGGAGCCATTGCTAAGCAAAATAAGGGTGATGTGAACACAGCACGGTGCTGCCTTGGGTCAGTCTCACGAGCATTAGACGTGGGCTCGGAGTGTCTCAGTGAGGAGGCGCTGGACAGAGGGACGATTCATGCACCAGGGGGGACGAAGCGGGATGGTGTGGGATTTCGTCACGCTGCTCAGAATGGCATGCGATTGTTTATTTCATGCACCAGGTGGGACTTCACCCTGCTCAGAATGGCATGCGATTGTTTATTTCTGTAATGTTCCATGTAATGTTAGGTACCTGAAACCATGGAAAGTGAAGCATTGGATAGAGGAGGAAGACTGTACCCATTCTCCCGCCCGGGGAGGGGTCCTGGCCGAGGCCCACTCACGTATTTTTCCGTTCATTCGATCGTTCCAGGGTTGAAACTCGGATATGAGCTTGCTCACCCAATAATATTTCTTCCCCTGCAATTCAAAGAGGTGTGTGTGTGGGAGGGGGGGGTCGTTATTTAGGTTGGACATCTGGCCTGGGCTACCTGTGACGGGTGATCTTTTGGAGATCCTGGAAGACGATTGCGGCCAGTTTTCACTGGGACTCAGAGCCAAAGAAAGGTCTTCAGCAGACCCAGAGAGCCAGGCGGAGCTCTGTCACCCGGCTTCATAACACGACAGACACACAGTGGCTTACACTTTCCCGGGCAGATAGGTGTGCTGTATGGGGCTTCTGGAAGGCTGCTGTAAAGGAATAACAGGTTTCTCCAGATAACTTTTGTCCCCTCGAGATACAGCCCCAGGCCTGTTACCCAGCAACGCAGAGACCACACTTCTGAATCGGGGACCACGCAGCCTGGCTGCCCCTCACCCGCCGGCACATCCGACTGCAGCGTGACCAGGCGCAGTAGCCTCCGACCTTAATGAGAGCCACACGCAGGGTGGGCCGAAGCGGGCCCTCCGGGCGCCACCGACACCCTGGCGCTGACGACGCCCTGCAGGGGCTGGCGCCCCCCTCAGCTCGCTCCTCCTGGCCTCGGGGGCCTTTCCGCGGGCGTCCGAGGAGGCCGGCACCGTGCACCGGGGCCTCAGACCGTCCGCCCCTCCCGGGGATGGACCTGACCGCGCTGA
>NW_011918135.1:0-1013 GCF_000151845.1 Pteropus vampyrus | reverse complement strand
CCCCCGCCGGGTTCACCAGCTGAATTCCTAAGACACACCTGCTTTCACCTCCCCGCAACCCAAAAGGCCATTCCTCACTCCCAACCTTATTTTCCCCAAGTTTTTTTCTTTAAAATGTTCCATCCTACTAAAAAATTGAAGAAAAGTAGCATGAACTCCCATATTACCCATATTACCTTCATTCGATCACTAATTATTAATGTTTTACACATTTTCTGTGTGTGTGTGTGTGTGTGTGTGTGTGTGTGTGTGTGGTGTGTAAACCACTCGAAAGTAGTTCAGCCTGCATCTCCTAACAATAAGGATGTTCCTCTATAGAGTCATATAAGAAAATCAACAACTTTTTAATGTCTTCTAATATATAGCCCATATTCTAATTCCCCCAGTTGGTCCTTTTGGAACATTACAAAGTGTCCTTTGCAGTTTTGTTTGTTTATTCTTTGAGTCTAAGGCCAATAAAGATCCATGTATCATATTCGGTGGGCACGCTCTTTAGTCTCTTTTAATCTGGACTTCCGTTAGTCAAACTATGGTCGTTAGACCAGCAGCATCACATCAGGTTTTACTAGAAATGCAGAGTCTCCAATCTTCTAAATCAGAATCTGCACTTTAACAATATCTCCAAGTAGTGAGCGTGCATGTTAAAGTTTGAAAAGCACTACCCTAAAACACATACATCAGCACATACACATAGAGTAAATACGGCATTATTTTGTTTGATGATCAGAAATTACCCTGGAGGAAGCCATGCAAACTGGAAGCCACGTGCCTCATTCCTTTCAGCATGTCTAGTAGCTCTGTAACTTTGGATAAGTGACTTAACCTCTCTGTTTCTCAGTTTCCTCATCTGTAAAACAGATGATAATTAGCCCCAATGAGCTGGTATAGAATTAACTAAGTGAATGCACGCGAAACACTTGCAACTGTGCCTGCCACGTGATAAACCCTGCGTAACAAAACATGTGTCATTACTTATTATCATCTTTATCATCATCATCACCACCACCACCTGA
>NW_011918134.1:0-1306 GCF_000151845.1 Pteropus vampyrus | reverse complement strand
AATAGAATTGGCTGTTATTAATAAAATATAACTGCTGAAAGAAATTTCATACCTATAAGCAAGTCAGGTAGACCCAGGAAGTAATATTTTTCAAACTGAGGAATCGAAATATCTTGCTGCTGTTAGAGAGGGTGATTTTACAAATGAAACATTACTGTCCCCAGAGATTAAGTAGCCTATTAGTGATTTGCAATTCGTCTATTAAATAAATAAATAAATAAATAAATAAATAAATAAACAAACAAATAAATAAATAAATAAATTTAAAAAATCAGGAAATTTAGAAATCATTGCAGGTAGGATAATGGAAATCTAATGCATAGTAAATGTATTGTCACGGGTATCAATGTAAATGTCTCAAAAGAATAAAGCTGACTGAGAAAAGCAACTTTTAAATGATACATATGATGTGATTATATTTATGAAAATATTTAAAAGTACACAAAATATTTTAGCATATCACATGTAAAACTATAACAATATGCATGGAATGATAGCATGAATGTTAGGATAGTGATTACTTCGGGGAGAAAGGATTGAGGGCATGTAGGACATTAGCTGTATCTATATATTTTTTAAACAAGAATATTACTATTTTATTAAGAATCAAAAATATTCTAAAATTATTAAGCTCAGAGGTAGTAATGACTACTACCAATAAACTTTATAAATTTATACAATTTTTGTGTTTTAATAAGTTCTTAATTATGTTAAAAAAAACACCAAGAAACTTGTAAAACCAAGTATAAAACATTTTCTATGAAAGGGTATGGAGTAGTTCATATCTCAAAATATGGTAAAATGATTTGTGAACAATATAGTGCAATATCTTCTTATTAGTTATATGATGTAAAGTCTTCTATAATGAAGCTGGATCCTTTTTTCCAAACTTATTTTATATTAAAAACTCTGGGTGATCTTTAATCTGGCCCTTATCAATTCTGCCCTTGCCACCATTCTAAACTCATGAACAAGTTATGAGTGATCTGTCACACAAACTGAACATCAACTTTTATTGTCAACAAATAGAAAAAAAATTATGGTCTCAATGAACAACTTATTCTGTGCAACAATATAATATGTTATGCTTATTATTCTAGATATCCTAAGGAAAATATATTTCCAACCAAGCACTAGGTATTTTGACTTTCCAAAAGTAGAGCTCTCTTCTGATTCCTTTTTTTAGAAATAATAGGATTCTAATGAAAATTTGCTTTCTTAAAAATCCACAACATTGATTTTTAACCAACATTGATTTTTAACTGAGTTTAGGAAAGTAACATTATAAAAAAAGACTTTCAACAAT
>NW_011918133.1:0-870 GCF_000151845.1 Pteropus vampyrus | reverse complement strand
GGGACGGACAGAGCCTCTATCATCTATGCCATTTTTTTCTCTCCGATTTTTAAAAAAATTGAGATACAGTTTACATATAACATTGTGTAAATTCAAAGTGTACATGTTGATTTGATACATTTACTTATTGTAATATAATTAGATTACACCGAAGTTTTGGCTAAAACCTCTGTTATATCATATACATTTTTTTTTGTGGTGAGAATGTTCAAAATCTATTCTCAGCAGTTTGAAGTATATAATATAGTATTGTTGACTATAATCACTATGCTGTGCACTAGATCTCCAGACCTTATTTGTTTTCTAGTTACAGGATTGTACCCTTTAACAACATCTTCCCAGTTCCCCAACCCCTAGCCTCCGGTAGCCACCATTCTACTCTGAATGTCTATGAGTTTGGTTTTTTAGATTCTACTCATAACTGAAATTATACAATATTTGCCTTTCTTTGTCTCATCTCACTAAGCGTTATGCCCTCAAGTTCCATCCATGTTGTCGTAAATGACAGGATTTCCTTCTTTTTCATGGTGAAAAATATTCCATTGTGTGTGTGTATCACATTTTGTTTATTCATCCATCAACGGACACTAAAGTTGTTTCCATATTTTGGTTATTGTGAATAATACTGCAGTAAACATGAGAGTGCAGATATCTTTTTGATATTCTGTTCTTATTTCACTTCATTTTTTGGATATTAGACCCAGATGTGAGATTGCTGCATCACTTGGAAGTTGTACTTCTAATTTTTTTTTTTGTATTTCTTATTTTTTGAGGAACCTCCATATTGTTTTCCACAGTGGCTGCACCAATATCCATTCCCACCAACAATGTACTAGGATTTCCTTTACTTCACATCCTCACCAACACTGA
>NW_011918132.1:0-3351 GCF_000151845.1 Pteropus vampyrus | reverse complement strand
CTAGTAACTTACATACTCATGAGAAAGTAAAAACGATGACTCAATCATTCCATTTATTCACCTTGTTATATCTTGATATTACTTAACCTGATCATTATTTTACATAGTTTATAAACACTTCTCTTCAAATTTCCATGAAAATAATCTATTCTTTTATCGACTTCTATATATCTGTACCATTAATTTGAAACTTTCTAATGTGTCAACCTGTCTTTTATCTCTGTTATTCTATAATTTAACCTGCTATGAAATGTGTTGTGGTGAAAAGAATCTACATAAGAATTAGAAAATTCAAAATTGAATCTTTACTCTCCCCTTACTTCCTTGTTTGGGTAGGGTGCAACACTTTGTAGTCTTTGATTTATCTGTTCTTAGAAGGAAGAGATTGCTACATATGATCTCTGATTTTAAATTATTTGATTTGATTTTACTCTTCCCATTAATTTAAGGCAACCTTAAATTATAACTTCTATTATTCACAACTGGATAGTTTAGCATTTATTTCTCTTAGGTTTCTATCTAAAACTATTCTACTCTCTGGAAATCCGACTATCTATTTTGAAGCTTTTGGACATTGTTGTTGCTTTCATCTCCCATGAGTATTTCAGGTAAATTGACTATGAAATTTAAAAAATACATTTTTTAAAGAAAACTTACTGTCAAAGATTTTACTAACATGTGGATGATGTAATGTCTCAGTACCATTTACTGAAAAGTTTATATGCAGAGATCTGCAACTTCAGCTGTCAAAAATCAAGTTCCTATATTTACATCCATCTCTTTTAGGACACAGTATTCTGTTCATTGTTAACACTGATTCACTGTCTTATTATAGTGTTCAATTAAGTCTTGTTGCTTGGTATGGCAAGTCCAGCCACATTTTATTCCATTACAGGAGTGTTTTGACTTTTCTTGATCCCTTGAATTTCCCTACACATTTTAGAATTTACATTTATTCCACCAAAAAGACTTTTTGGCCTTGACTAGAATTGCATTAAATTTATAGATCAAAGTGGGAAAAATGACATCTCTATCATATTGAGTATTCTAATCTCTTAACTTGACATACATTTCCATTTATTAGGTCTCTCAAATATTTTACCATATATCTTTATGCAATGTTCCCATAGATATTGTACACATATTTTGTTAGGTTTAATTCTATGTTCTTTATATTTATTAATAGTATTGTAAATTTTACATATACATACACACTCATTTGTATATTCAGCTGTATATGGTTTTCTACTGGTTTGTGTTCATGGTGTGTTGTATTGTGACTTTTGCATACAATCTGCTAATTGGAACCTTTTCTATTGAAATACTTTGAGCCTGGGTTGAAGCTGAGTTCTTTTAGAGAGAATTTGTATTTACTTCTGTCAGTCATCTGGGAGCACTGAGTCTAAATTCTTGGTTTGAGCATTTTTTGGACTTCCTTGTAATATGAATTTAGGTTGTCAACCTGTATAACAGTCAACTTATAGTTACAAATCAAATTCTCGGGAGTGATTTTTTTAAAATCCTTTGTGCTAAATTTCAAGACAGTCAATTGCCTACCAATATACAGCTGGGGGAAGAGTATTTCCAGCTTATCCTTACAAATTAGGGGAAAACCCTTTTGGTGTAGTACCAGCTTAAAGCAGTCTTCAGTTATACCCAACTCAATCTCTGAAATTAAATTCTTGTCCCAAGTTCATCACATTTGATAAAACTGATGCTCAAATTCACTGAGTTCAGAAAAACTTTTTAGGAAAAGCCAGATTTAGTGCCCCTTTATTTTTTACCTGAGTCCTTGCTCTTTGCCAGCTCATAGATGCATTTAAGAAGATTTTTATACAGTATTTTACAATGGGTCACCTTGAGAATTTAGATAGCCATATTACCTGAAGCAGAATTTCCACATGTATATTTATGAAATGTTATTTAGTTATATGTGAATACTGTTTCAACTAAAAGTAATATTTAAATTTAGAAATTTATAGTAGGATAATAATAATTAATAATATATAGTTATATAACTATTATTTCTAAGACCTATTTATGGAAAACACGTACAAGCAATGGCAACCCAACAGGAACAAACACTACTTATCCATGTTATGGCCCTCAAATACAATTCCCCATTAAAAGGAAATATGGCTTTTGCAAGGAATATTGATTTCAGCCTTAAGGTAAAAATATATAATGAACTTGGAGAATTTCAGTGAATCAATAATCAAGCATTTATCACCCCTCTTATTTTGGGTAAAAGAACATGAATATCAACATAAAAGAGCTCACATTTCCCAAATACTGGATAATTTAAACATTGAAGAGAATGATTAATGGTAATTATAGAGAGCATATTAAAATTTTATTCTGAGGTTATAATGTAGAGAGACAGTGTGAAAGACATATAGAAAGAAAAAGAAAGGAAAAAGAGATCTGAAAAGATAAAGAAACTGGTTGAACATCACTGGAAGTAACTCGACACCAATTACTCTTAAAATGAGCAACTAAAACAAGAGAATCAAGCATTTATTCTGTATTTCCTATCTGATTTTTAATTCACATTCTCCAAATAACCTTGAATGATGAAACAGGGAAAGCTACTCTTTAGAAAAATATTCCAGCTGATAATAAAGGAAAGGATAATTAGATGAAAAAAAAATCACCATTTTTCTAACACTAATGACATAAGTGATTTTAAGCACTAACCAACAATGGATAAACATAAAAGTAAAAAGTTGATGGAAATTTTTACAATGGAAGTATTGTGCAATTTCCACATGAACTTGTGATCAGTGTTAGCATCATTAAAAATGGTGGAACAACACTTGTGCTTCTTGATGTGTTGTACTATGAAACAGAGAATCACCAATACTATTTAAATTGAACCGGAGTCTAATCAAACTTCTGAAGCTCATTTAAATTGATAAGAAATATGAAAGTCAAGGGAATAATTAAATGATGCCAAAAGATGCAAATAGACCATTTGGGGACATTCTTTGAATCAACTGTCCCAGTTTCCTCAACAAACGAAAGTCAGAAAAATAAGTAGGGTAAGTAATTAGAGAAATGTGATTACATATCTGAGTATTAGATTTCAAATTTTCAAATGTGTGCTAAGCACTTTGAGATCTCTTAAAACTGAAGATTCTGATTCAGGGGTCCCCAACAGCCCCAGGCTGTGGCCTGGTATTGTTCCGTGGCCTGTTAGGAACCAGGCCACACAGTGGATGGTGAGCAGCAGGCGAGCTAAGCTTCATCTGTATTTGTAGCTGCTCCCCAGCTCTAGCATTACCATCTCAGCTCCACCTCAGATCACCAGGCGTTAGATTTTCATAGGAGCACTGGTCCCTTGTACCAAAC
>NW_011918131.1:0-2092 GCF_000151845.1 Pteropus vampyrus | reverse complement strand
GCCATAAAAAATAATGAGATCTTGCCATTTATGACAACATGGATGGACATAGATGGTATTATGCTAAGTGAAATAAGTCAGACAGAGAAAGACAAATACTAAAAATAGAACTACCATATAATTTTCCTTATATGTGGAATCTAAAAAACAAAACAAATAAACAAACAAAATAGAAACAAACTCTTAGATACAGAAAACAAACTGATAGTTGCCAGAGGGAAAAGGAGTGAGGAGATGGGAAGAAAAGGGGAAAGAGATTAAGTATATATTTTCAGTTATAAACTAAGTCATGGGGATGTAATATACAGCATAGGGAATATAGTTAATACTGTAATAACTATGTACAATGACAGATGGTACTAGACTTACTGTGATGATCATGTCATAAGGTATATAAATGTTGAATTACTGTATTGTACAACTGAAACTAAAATAATATTGTATGTTAACTGTAATTTCAAAAGTTTGGTGAAAATATCACAGTATTTTATACATATATATCATAAATATATAACTCTATAGATTTATATAATATATATTTATATTTAGTAAATCAATCTTTAAAAGAATTGAATTTTAGGTACGAAAACTATTTTAAAATACAACTTCACTTTAGTAGAGAAATTCTCTGAAAAAGTCATACGATGTTTGTTGAATAAGACAGGGACCTCACTTCTTCCAAAAAATTTCATGTTATTGCTGAATTACTGACTTCTTGTGTTCATCAAATACTCTGTCCTCACATATAGTGGTTTCTCAATAAATGTATGACAACAAATTCAAACTCCAATTCTTAACTTTCATCCATTAACGCTAGTTCTGCCCCATAACTACACAAAATTAATCTCATCCTCTGCTGCATAATACTGAAAGGTAGCTATTTTGAGTTTCCAAGTCTTCAGTCTCCCAGAATAACACACCAACAAATAACTTTTCCCAGAGAAAAAAATTATTTCACAAAAGATATTTATTATAGTCACATCTCTATTTCTCTATTTTCTTCAAAATATATAACACAAAAATATATAACAAACAGAAAGGCAAATAAAACAAGTGAGATATACTATGGGAACATATATGTATTAATGAAAGCCAAGATTTTATGTATTTTGGTGAGTCTCATCAGATTGTAATTAACTCACTGTCCTTGTGGTTAAAATTATTTCTATTGTTGTAGTTCTTATTTTTGCTTTATGTTTGGTTTTTCAGGTTTTTTAACGTTATTATTTATTGTTAAGCTAAATTTTACATCTTGTACTTTTAAAAAAATGAATAAAAAATCCACAGCATAGATACTACCTTCATTGCCCTCTACCAGCCCCTACTGCAGACACTGCCAATTACAGCCCATTTTCTCACAAATTCTAAATGCCAACTCAGAATTTTCCTCTAGTCTTTCAGTGTTGACTAGTACTACTATACTCATTTGTCTGAACTTCTAATCCTGACTTCAGGATGTATATTTACATGTATTATATTTAACCATGTTAGTTTTACTGCTATGTTATTTGAGATGTTCCTAATTCTGCCAACTAACCTATAAGCTATTGTTCCTAACTTGCTCTCTAAAAATTTGATGAACCTTTTTTTTGCCTTTTCCAGATTGCCCTAATCTGATATTGATCCATTATTCTATGGTTTTTAAAATTATTTGGAACATGATTACTTATATTTCTGTTGTATACTATTAGACCTCATTGTGGGCCTAATAGTTATTGGCCCTGTTTTCAATTACTCCCTTCTCCTAACTAGTTTTTGGTGGAGTGGGGGAGTGGGGGGGATTGCTTCTCTCCCACATGTGTGAATACAGGGATAGGAGTAAGCAGGTTAATTTTTAAAGGAGAAAACGTTGGCATTAGAAAATGATAATTTCTTTCACTTTCTCAGGTAAGAATTTAGCCTAAGTAAATTTACAGTCCTTAAAACAATTATGAAGATTCTAACTTTGATTTTAGGTCAATTAGCCTCATTTGTGCTATTCTTTATCTTTGAGGATTGTTTATGGTGAGCTGAAGAGACCAAAAAAAGAGGAAGTCGGTGCTAGATGAATGCATTTATTTGGTCTCTATGACATGTCCGAAGGATTGGGAAG
>NW_011918130.1:0-1388 GCF_000151845.1 Pteropus vampyrus | reverse complement strand
CGGCAATGTACGGGCACGAGGACCCCTCCCGCTGGCTTACCAAATGCCCCTCTTTTGCCCGGTGACCTCCGGGAAGAAAGGAGCTCTGTGGGGCTTCTATCATGGAGCCGCTAATCCATCACGACAGCCCCCCGCCCAGCAGCGCCCGCTCCCCACGCCATCGTAGGTGGAGAGTTAGGGTTTCAGATTATAAAATTGGGGACACAAAACCCTCTAGACCGCAGCGATGGCAGAGCTCACGTGATCTGTTGATGGACTGCACGTGGAAAGTCAAGAAAACGAGCTGTCATTTAGGGCGCTCAGGCGTCGACTTTCCAGAACGCGTGTCAGTGCCGTAATTAAAAACCGCTCCGGCACCCAGGCCGGGAACACTAGCGCCACCGATGCTGTTAAGAGCTAATTTATCTCCAGCCATCTCCGCGACACATTATCATTTATAAAACAAAGTCCTGAAGTCTCTTCCCCGGGGAGCGATGGACCTGTCCTCCAGGCGCGTATGAGGTAAGTAGGCTGCGAAGTGTTTTCCCTCACATGTCGGCGTGTCTCCTGCTCAGGTGTGCTTTCGGGAGTTTGGGGAAAACCCAGTTCAGCGTGTGACATGCCTCATGACGATGCAGTCACACACGGGCTGCAGAAGGTGTGGTTCCTACACAGTTGGGAACCAGATCACGTTCATGTGTTTTAATTGACCATTTAAAAATGTACCCCAGATTAAATAGGCTGAATCATATTTGATCGAGCTCTGAAAAAATGCTGTCCTATTTTTCCTCGTTGAGGTGTTCAAGAGGCATACTTGAATGATAAAGAACATGAAATTAGAGAAGCTGGGCTCTATTTTGAAATCCCTCAGTTCAAATTTTTGTGCTTTGGTGTCCCGATTCTTAAAATGAGATGCTAGCTCCGGTGATCCCAAATAAATCTGATTATTTGGTGATATTTATTAATTGATTAATATGTTATTTCAATACTTTACTAAATAGATATCAACTCTGATTTCTATATTTTTCAAAACATTATGTATAGGAAAGTGAACAGAATAATAAGCGACCAGCATCATAGAGTAGAATCTTACTCTCCAAATAACACATGTTTCAAATCCCTTTCTTAATAGGCCAGTAACTTCCAAAGATTTTATGCTGTGTATCTTACAAGAAATGTTTCCAATGTTAGAACAATTAAAATAAGGAAACTTGAAAGAAACGAACAATAAAGAAGCACGGATGAAGTACCGCACCAGAAACAAGCGAACAACTGCAGATGAGAATGGAAATACATCACGAGTGAGCATGAAACAGGCCCTGGCTTTCTAATGACTGTAAAAAAGAAGGCAATGGGATACGGATTTTTATCATATAAAATAAAGAGCATCTCATTTAAAGAAAATCATC
>NW_011918129.1:0-2930 GCF_000151845.1 Pteropus vampyrus | reverse complement strand
TTTGCGCGGGTTCAGAATCGGGACGAAGATGCTCACTTTACCGCTTCTAACCCACACGGCACTGGAGGAACTAGCCATTCCAATATGGTCTCCAAAAGGGAGAAGCACATCGCCTCTCTCTGCAGATGTGACCGTTAGTGTTTTTTTAAAAATTCCCACAGGATCATCCAAACAGCTACTAGAACCAATAACTGAATTTATGAAGGTCGCAGGATACTAGACTAACATAAAAAGATCAATCGTATTTTATCCATTATCGATAAACGATTAAAAATAAAATGTGCAAAACAAGGGCACTTTAATAGTAGAAAAATACTAAAAGTAGGTAGGAATAAATCTAATTTAACATTTTCTGAGAGAAATTAAAGACCTAAATAAATAGACATTTTACAGTCTTTTATGGAAAACCTCTATTACTAAAATGGCACTTTCCCCCAAATTTATTTATAGATTCAAAGCAATCCCAACCAAAATCCCAAGAGGATTTTTGTAGAATTTGACAAGCGATTCTAAATGATTCTATGAAATGCAAAGGACTTGGAATAACCAATGCATGCACACACACACACACAAGAAAAAAGTCGGTATCTACTCTAAGTGATTTTCAAGACTTACTGTATAACTACAATAATCGATATAGTAAAATGGCAAACTGATCGATGGAACAAAATAGAGTACAGAAATAGTTCCTCACATATATCAGAAACTGAGTTTTGACAATGTGACAATAATGCCAAGTCAATTCACAGAGGAAAATAAAGTCTTTTCAACAAACGATGTCAAGAGGCTGAATACCGAAATTAAAAAAAGAAAAATTAATAATAAGCATAGACCCTAACCTCATACCACACACAAAAAACTAACTTCATAGGGAATCACAGTATTTTCAAAAAACGATTCTGGGACAAATGGATATCCACATGCAAAAAAGATGAATCTATAACCATAATTCACATCACATATGAAAATTAACTCAGAACGGAACACAGACTTACATTGAAAAGCTAAACTATTAAACTTTTAGAAGACAGAGAAAATATTTGTGTATTAGAGTCTGCAAACATTTCTTATATTTTACAGAAATAAGAAATATTATGAATTGGACTTCATCGGGATTTGAAAAAAAAAAAAAAAAGTTTGTTGTTCAAAATACACCAGTCAGAGAACGAACCGGGGAGAAATTACCTGTAGCACACATCAGTGGATGGAGATTTTAACATCATTTCACAGAGGAAGCTATTTGAATGACCGCGAAGCACATGAAAAGATACTAACATCATTAATCATCAGGGAAATGCAAATTAAAACCACGATAAGACAGCACTCCTTTGTATGCCCATTACGCTGACCATAAGTAAGTAAAAAGGCTGGACACAGAGAACGCAGGCAACCATGGGCCGCCACTGAAATTCGCAGCTGCAGTAACTCCCAGGTACCTCATGTAAACAAACGTACCCTGGAAACCCAAATCGCCAAATCGCCAGCTTTCACAAAAACTTGGCCCGTCACCTACCTAATAATTATACCGATGTTATTCCTTGAAATAGATTGACAATGTATAAATACGCTATTGAGATATCGAACCATACATTGCTACACAAGGTATAATAGGAAAAGCTGAGCTCTGTTCTAGAAGACGTCTTCGAGGTCTTACCAAGTCGGTGTACCTGACCGCTAGGTCACCTCAAGCCACTTTGGGGCCAGCTGCTTTGAGGGCCCACAAATGGGGCTGGCAGGGCTCAAGGGTTACTAGACCTCGGAGAGCGAGGTGGCGGCTGCCGCCGCCCACGTGCATCTCGTTCGGCCTGCATTTACTGCATTTACTGTTATTTTTAAACAGAAATCAACACGTGGGGCGCAGGGCACCTGTGCGGGAGCCGGTCTGGTTTGCAGCCGCCTGTCTGCAGCCACCAGCTTTTCCTCCAGATCGGAATCCCGGCTCCCCAAGCACCGCTGGCCCCTGGGTCCACGCAAACCGACCAGGTCCCCCTCACCTGCCCAGGCCCCCGACAGCTCCGCTCTTACCTGGGGCCCACGGTGACCTAGGCAGACAGGCGGTGGCAGGACTCTGCCCCCGATGCCCCAGAGAAGGGCCTGCCACCCACTGGCACGCTCCAGGTTCCCAAAGGGCGCCTGCCGCCCCCAGCCCGCAGAGCGGGCTTCTCAGACCAAGCCGTGTGTGTGGCTTCGCCATGAAAGACAAGGCCTTCCCAGCACGGCCAGGGCCGAGGACAGCCGCGGTCCTGCCACCCGAGCCCGGGGGCGGCGCGGGAGGCGCTGCGGGGCGCGCTCCGGGCCACCCCAGCGGGGCGAGCCCTCGGCTTTTTGCATCTGTGAAACGGGATGGCGCAGGTCTGCCTGCACGACAGGGACAGCCCGGCCTGTCCCCGCGCCTCGGGCACCTCTCCAGGGACGGCGAGTCAATCACTGCCAATCACTGCACCTCAGGCAGGAGGTGGAGACACGACGCGAACCCGACGCGAACCCCGCATCCCGCTCAGGGGGCCCCCGCACTCACTGGCATCCTCGGCGCCTCTCCGTCCGCAGCTGCCGGGGTCCGGAGCTCGCCCCAAGACCACGTCGCGGGGTTCCTGCGGCCCTCGCGCTGGAGAACAGCCTCCGGGGGTCCTTCTCATGCCCGCACCCCGCGATGCGGCGGCTGGCCCTGCCCCGAGCCGCTCCGGCAATGCGGTCCCGCTCCGCCAGCAGAGCCGGGTCCTGGTCCCAGTCCGCGTGCGTGGCGTGTGGGGTTCCCAGGAAGGCGCACGAGGCGCCTCGGAGCCCGCGGGGCGCTGGGGGAGGCAGTGCGGGTCTCCACGGAGGGGCCCGGCGGGAGGGCTGGGCCGGCTCGGAGCTGCTGGGTACCACCCTTCCCTAATGGAGCGGACCGCGGGGATGCGGGGAGGTCGCCAGGTGGCCTGCACTGCTGA
>NW_011918128.1:0-1831 GCF_000151845.1 Pteropus vampyrus | reverse complement strand
TCTCATAAAGCCCCCACCTCTAATACCAATGCATGGGAGTCGGGTTTCATAATGCGAATTTGGTGGGACACATTCAGTCCGTAATAGAGAAGATCGCGAGTTCAGGTGGGGACCTGTCAGTTGTTGGATTCTCTTGGATGTCCAAGTGAGATATTGGGTGTGCAGTTTAGGATCTTCTATACCCCAGTGCTCTGAAATATCCTGACGTCATTTGCTCAGTTGCTGTGGGCCTACTTTCATTCACTGTACTAGGCACTCTGCCTCTTAGCCCAGAAGCTCATGCCCCTTAGTTCTGCTAATTTTCTTGAATTTTTTTGACAATTTTCTTCCCTGTCTTCTCTGCTTTCCTTTCCTGAAGCTACTTTATCTTCCACATTGGACCTCCTGAACAAGCCCATAGCTTTTCTTTCCTCTCCTGTTTTCCATCTCTGTCTTTTTGTTGTTTTGGGGAGATTTTTCGGCTCTTCTTCATTCTTAATTTCCAACAGCTCCTTTGTGTGGCCGGAATGTTCTTTCTCAGAGCATCCTGTTGATTCATAACAGAGAATCGGACTCATCTCTTCTGCGTGACACCTATCAGGGTGGCAGCCAAGGCCACACAAGTTCAGGTTTGGGCCCATGCTCAATGTCACAAGCTTCTCTGAGATCCAACTTCTTTCTCCCAAGAAAGACATCTTCAGGCTCCTCAGGGATCTCCTGGGTTCTACAAGGACAGGTCAGCTGCCTCCTCAACTATCATCACCAGAAAGGAAGAGGAGCACAGAGAAAATGTATATGCTACAAGCTGTGCAGTACATGATTCTACAGATAACTTGTGCTTATTGTTGGCACAGCTTGTGTGTTTTTATTTTTTATTTTAGAAAAAATTACACATTTCAGTCAACTGAATGGACTTTTGTGTCTGGCTGTAAACGTTTGTTTTGTTGTACAGAAAGTTAAAACATCTGTTGAGTATCAGTAACCCAGCTACAAGACCGCTTAAATGCCCAAGGAGCGGGTTGACCCTCAGGCTTCCCCAATCCCAGGGAGGACCGGGAGCCAAGATGCGTTGTAACTAGCCCGCTGAAAATTCTGATTTTGAGCCGCTTTCGTCGACAGCTGCACTGTCCAGTCATGATACTAAATTAAGTGAGATTAAAAACAAACACCCCTCGTTCTGCCGGCCTCATTCTGGGCGCTCTGGGGCCACACGCAGGAGAACCGGGGGGAACGTTCGAGCCCGGAACCCGCCGCTGCGGCGCCATGACGGGGAGCGCGCTTGGGCGTCGGACGCGGGGTGCGCCCACAGCCGTGGTTCCGGTTCCGACCTGTCGGGAGGAGTAGGAGGCGGCGAAGGAGGAGGCGGCGGAAGAGTGGGAGCACGCGCCGCGAGAGGTAGAGCCAGCCGCCCCCGCCGCCCCCTGCCGCCCCCGCCCCGGCACCTCCTCCCGCTCCCCCAACCCCACAGATATCCGGCCAGGCCGACGGCTACTGGGGCTGCTGGCCCCGCGTCCCGGCCCCGCCCTCTTCCTCCTGTGACCTCTACCTGGCCGCAGGTGCCCATGTCAGATGAAGGAACCTTTGCCCTCGGAGCGAGTTGGGGCGGGAGCAGGGGTCCCTCCGCACGCAGCGTTCCCGAAAGGATGTTGGAATTCGTCGAGTTCATGTTCAGCCATCGTTAGAAACTTGATCTGTTGCTTCTAAAATCCATTTCCGTTCTCAGTAGGCCTGCAGGAATCAACCTTGAAGTACCTGCACCCCCGCCCATTTTATTGTTTGTTTGCTCTGCTCTGTGCTCTGCAGTTTTAAAGCCGGCTTAGCTCCTCTGGGAATGTTCATGTCCAAAAAACGT
>NW_011918127.1:0-3267 GCF_000151845.1 Pteropus vampyrus | reverse complement strand
TCATTTTATTACTTTGTTATTTTTCTCTTTCATGTTATCCTCAATCTTCATCTATTTCTCAAAAGTCACCACATACAATACTCTTCAAAAGAAACTATGAATCATTTGAGTAGATAGAATATAACTATAAATATAGTTATATATAGATAGGATAATCTATTTTTGGAAAAACATAATTTGATTACATTTAAAATTTTAATCTAAACAAACAAGATGTAGACTAAATGGTAAACTCTGGATAAAAGAGTATGGTCAGCTTATTTATTACATCATCATTGATTATAGTAAGAATTGAGTGTATGTATTTAAAAATAGATATTTCACTGGTCATTCTTTGTTGATAAAAATTCTGTTGTCAGAAAATCTGAGTCATAAATACATCAAGGTTAGCACATAGTTATTTAAGGAAAAGTTTAGCATGTAATTATTCAAGCAGGAAAATAGGCAATCCACAAATACAAACACAGTTCAGACAAGTATAATACAAAATAGGACCATTTGGATGTTTGTCTTTAGAAGCTGTTGTTTTATTAAATAAAATTCTAGTGGATAGTTTTGCAGTGGTAAGAGAATTATCCACGTGAGAAATATCATGACTGTTCAAATTGTAAGTGACAGCAGTCTGAGAAAAATTGAAAAAATGGTGAGAAAAATTGCTGCATTCTACATTTTTGGGTCCCCCTCCCTCCTCTCTCCTCCCTCTCTTCCTCCTTTCCCTCCTCCACCCCCCACCCGCCCCCATCACTCTCTCCCCCTCAGATATATATACACAGAGTCGATAAAACAGCAAGGCTCACTTTGATGAGTAGAGAACTGTAGACAGATAAAATCTACAGAGGTAATAAAAAAGAAACTGGTAAGAGCAACAAATAGCAACACGTCTACAAATTCTATGGTGCCTCTGGAGGAAAGTTGACTCTGAGACTGCAAATAAACAATGTACACACTGAAGTTATAAAAGAAAAGGCACCAAATAATTTTGATAAATAAATTCATACATTTTAATATGGTATTTCTTTCAATTGTCGTTTATATAACTGAAACTCCAGGGCTTCAGAACTATATAAAACGCTTATTCATTTTTTTGTATAATACTTCAATTAAAGAAAATCATTTATAGTTAAAACTTTTGTAACCCAAAGCATTTTCTTAAAAAACAAAAGGCTTTAAAAAAATAAGTAAAAGGTTTTGCAGTCCCTAGACTCACTATTAAAATGTTTTTACCAACTAAAATTCTTGAAACAATGAAATTTCTCATGGCTATTTGATCAGGTACCACTGTTATTTTCATTTGATTTAATAGTTGTAGAGACAATATTTTTGTCTTAAATGAAACTGACCATCCATCCCTTTATTCATCGTTCCCTTCATTTATTCCAAAAATAAACTTTAAAAAAGCTCTCTGGGAAAAGTAATTATTAAAGAGGAGTTTTGCTGAGAAATTTCTTTGATACAACATAAGAAAAGAAAAAAAAATGAAAAAGGGAAACCACGTGTACGGAATCATCACTGAAGGTAATATGGCACTCATATTGAGTTGCGAACTTTGAGCTATGAAACAATTTGATAAAAAGTAAATAAATTAACACTTTCTGATCATGATAAATTTAGTGAAAGTGGATAAATGATGAGAATTATGAAAGCATTAATAAGTTCCAAAGTGAGGAATAGGTTTTAGTGTACACGTTAATCCATGGTAATCAACATCCCATGTGCCAAAAAGAATGAAGAAGCTTGAAATCTATGCTTTACATGGAAGTCTGGGGAGAAAGTAAAATAAAGTGAAATAACTTGCAATTTTTAAAGACAGTAAAATCAGGATAAATTCCCCAAATCTAAAGTCCAAAGTTTTAATTTTGTAGATGAGGAAACTGAGATCCAGTGGTACTAAATCACGTGGCCAAAGGAGTGGGCAGCAAATTAAATAAAATTCAAAGTCCCAGTTACTGTGGTTTCCACTGTTTCAGACTAGCTTCTCTAGTTCAAGGTATTAAAATTAGGTAAAGTCATGAAAAGTCCTCTTTAGAAAATATATTAACATATTTTGTAGTTTCTTAAACATACTGTTAAGTATTTCTGAGTAAGTCATATATAAAGAAGAGTTCATAAGCAAAGCAGAGAAAAATTAACCTTAGAATAAAAGTAATTCTTACAAAAATTTAAGTAGAATTTATTCTCTTTATGAATAGCATTGTAGACAATTGAGATAATTATTATCAAATGAAATATGTTTTGCTCTGATGTAAGAAATGTTTTATATATTTCAAAATACATAAAATGATAAGTTAATTATAATTCCAATATTGCTTAAGACATTCTGAAAGAAAATAAAGGAGAAAAATTTTACAAAATATTAGCCTTTCATAAGAAGAAAATATGTAGAAAGAAAACATAGATATAATGAAAAATAAAACACAAAAATATTATAAATATAAAGCCTTTCAAGTGCTAGAGTTAAATGATGTTTAAACATAATTATATTGAAATCAACCACTTTTAAATCCCAAATAGAAACATACATTTGAAATCAAGTGTGCATTTATGAAATAATATAGACATAGTTAATATAATCTGAAAACAATGTATTCGATGATTCTATAAAATAAATATCTGAAATTTTAATTTTTAAAAATTGTATTTTTTTCCACTATATATTTTTGGCTCCTTTGTTGAAAATTACCTGCTCGTATCTATCTGGGTTTATTTCTGTTCCATTAGTCTGTGTGTCTGTTTTTCTGCCAATACTATGCTGTTTTAATTATTATCACTTTGTAGTATAATTTGAAATTAGTGTGATACATTTGGCCTTATTCTTTTTTCTCAGGATTGCTTTGGCTACTCAAAGTATTTTGTGATTCCATAAAATTCTGATTTTTTTTGTTGTTGTTCTTTTTCTTTAAAAAATGTCATTTGGGTTTTTATGGTGATTGCATGAAATCCGTATATTTCTTTGGGTAATATAGCCATTTTTAACTATGTTGATTCTTCCAATCCATAAATAAAAAATATCTTTCTATTTCTTTGTGTCTTCAATTTCTTTTAATAATGTTTTATAGTTTTCAATATATAGGTCCTTCATGTCTTTTGTTAAGTTTATCCCTAGGTATTTTATTAGTTTTGTTGCAATTGCAAAAAGAAAAATTTTTTCATGAAATTTCATTGTTAGTATATAGAAACACAATGGAGAAAAGAAATCCTCTTCAATAAGTGGTGCTGGGAAAATTGGAAAGCCACATGTACACGAAATTAATTCAAAATAAATAAAAT
>NW_011918126.1:0-1711 GCF_000151845.1 Pteropus vampyrus | reverse complement strand
GACCTGGTGGGAATCAGCGAACTGTTTCCGCTCTGTTATTCAGTAGCATGTTTTTATCATAGTTTCCCCAGAAGCATTCATGAGATGTAACCTGAAACTTTATTATATGACAAAGGCAACAGATGGCTAAGCTTTGCGGAAAAGTCTCCTGAGAAAACAGGTAGAACTATTTCGAGCACTCAAATCAGACCCATAAAGTCCAGGCCTCACTAGGACCTGGTGACAGAAAGGGAAGGACACAGGGGACTGAGCACCAGCACTCCCGGGTGTTCCTCCCCAGGCCACACACAGACCCAGACCCTGGAGGCCACCGGTCTTCCGGACACTGACCAGAGACCCAGGCTCTTGGGCCACACTGCTTCTTAGACAGAAGCTCTAGGGACCAAGTCACAACCTCGTATTCCCACCGATAACAGCAGATCAAACACCTCCTTTCGTTTCTGCGTTTCAAAAACACCTACAAATCTTTGCTAAGGAGGATTCTGGCAAAACTGTCATCAAAGGCACAATGGGAGATCACAACTTCTTCAGTTAATTAGTTGGGGAAAATCAGCTAGTCATGAAGGGGGGACTACTAACTAACCCTTAACTTTGCTAGGCGCAGCTGTCAATCTCAAGAAGATGTCACACCTGCTGAACGTCTGGTTGAAGGTCTAAGAACCAGGTGGCAGTATCCTATAAATAACAGTACAATGTTAATTATTGTTAATTGTTAGTTGGCTTATAATTAGTCTAAGTAGTTGGCTAGTTATTAATAAACAGTAAATATTTATTGAGTATTCAGTATGTGCCAGGCATGGCCCTAAGCAATTTACACCCAGCCTCACAGCAGCCCTACGAGGTGGGTATTCTGTGCACGAGGGAGCAGACCCACCAGTGAAGCGGCTTTCCCAAGGTCGTTCAACAAGGAGATGGCAGATTTATTGTCAGATGTGGTATCTCTGAATTCAAGGCTCTGGATTATGACTTTCGTGTTCACTGCGGAGCTCGGCCCCACGCGGCAGGCACTAGAATCACGGCGTTATAAACGCTGCTCCGAGAGAGGAAGCGACCCGCCCGAAGTCACACCGCCAGTAAATACTGGGGTCCAGCTCAAAGCCGCCTCTGAAAGATGCACAGCCGCACCCCGCCTCTGCGCCACACCTGCACGAAGGCAAAGCACCCGCGTCCCAGCACAAGAGCGCACCTGCGCCCACTGTCCCACTAAACTTGGTGCCCACTGTCCCACTAAACTCGGCACCACAGGGTTAGTGAGCGACAAGAAGCCTGACGTCACTCCGCACGGACAAGCCACCACCACCGAAACGCTCCCGGAGGAGGACGGGTGGCCGCACTGTGCCTGTCGTGCCCCTGAGGCAGTCGGGCCAAGCGAACCCGCCTGATGGGGTTCACGTGCCCACCAAGGACCCCTGAGGTCCACCTCCTCTCGCTCGCTCCCTCTGGCCCACTCCCAGCTGGCCTCATCATCGTCCCTCGGCCAAGGGCACAGGGGCCTCCATGGCTCCGAACCCAATGGCTACATCCTAATCCCCACTCCACACAGCCTTTGGGAAGTATCCGCCATATTTCTGCCAGGCTCTCCAATGCTGGCGTCTGGGACTTCACATTCTCCTGGCTTTCCTAGGATTTCTCGGCCCCTGTCTCTTGAGAGAGACGTATCAAAGTCCCTCAGGGTTAGCTCTGCCTGTTAAAGTTCTTTCTGGGGATGCTG
>NW_011918125.1:0-1016 GCF_000151845.1 Pteropus vampyrus | reverse complement strand
GGCAGCCCCACCCACGACGTTGACACCCAACAACGACCCGCTCCCCGGCAGCCCCCTCATCAAGCGCCCCGAATTCGGAGTGTCAGCAGCCGAGGCCAGGACAGTAGCGTTCACGACCGCGTCCCGCGCCCGGTCGTTATGGAAGACGCCAGCCCGCCGGCGAGACCCGCTGAGCCATGCCTAGGAGGGCCGGGAGCGGACAGCTGCCGCTACCGCGGAGCTGGGAGGAGACCAGGGACTACGACGGCAAGGTCTTGTACATCGACCACAACACCAGGAGGACCAGATGGATCGACCCCCGGGACAGGTGGGCGGCCGGACCGTGGTGGGCGCGGGGACCCGCCTAGAAAGCGCGGCGGTGGCTGTTGTCCCGGAGACCCGACCGAGCGGCAGCGCCCGCGGCGCGGGGGGCGTGGGGCGTGGGGCGTGAGGCGTCGCCGGCCTCGGTGCTGGGACGGGTCCCGGGAAGGAGGCGTGGGGCGCCCTGCCCGAGCCGGGCGGCGTCAGCCGGCCAGGCGCCCTGGAGGGGCCAGTCGGAGCCGCCCCTTCCAGGGCCCCCTTTGCCCATCCATTTCCTGACGCTCTTCAGGACCTTTAGACACTCCGGGCCCGGAGTGACCGGTGGAATGGGCGCCTCGGGCTGGCACTCCGTGTCCAGTTAACGGACCCAGAGGGGCCACCTGAGCCCTCTTACAAGCACGCTACCGCCTAAAGTTGGCAGAATTGAGGCTGGAGGGTACATTCGGCATGGGAGGCGGGACGGGCTCAGGGCCCCGGAGGAGGCCTAAGTGCAAGGTGGGGGACCAGCCGTTCAGATCACCTGTAGCATCTCCCTGGCGGTGCTTGACTCCCAGCCTTGACCGGGAGTTCTTGATGGGGCGCGCCACAGGTCAGGCCCGGAGGTCCTGAACGTGGAGGGGAGTCCCAGGTACACCCTTCCTCTCTGGGCCTTGGTAGTGGGAAATAATTGGCTTCGCCCCTCAGAATTTAGGAACGTTTGTTAGGGGTTTTACTGC
>NW_011918124.1:0-1552 GCF_000151845.1 Pteropus vampyrus | reverse complement strand
TCATCGGGTAAGAATCAAGGTGTCGTCAAAGCTGTCCTCCTTCTGAGACTCTGCGTAGAATCCTTCCTTGCCTCCTCCTAGCTTCTGGTGGTGGCTGACAATCTTTGATGTTCCTTGGCTTGTAGCCGTGTTACTCTAGTCTCTGCCTCTGTCACTGCATGGTGTTCTCTTTGTGTCCCTGTCCTCCCCTCCCCTTGTAAATCATATTGGATTAAGGGTCTACCCTCCTGCTTTGTGACCTTAACTAATTACATCTGCAACAACCCTGTTTCTAAACAAGGTCACATTCTGAGGTACCAGAGGTTAGGACTTCAACATATCTTTTTGGGGGACAAAGTTCAACCCATGACCAGGCATGCAAAATAACAGGAAAAGAGACCTGTAAACGGGAAAAATCTATCAGTATAAACTGCCGAGATGATGAAATTAGAGACACAGATGCTATAACAACTATAATAAAAATACTCCATATGTTCCATTTTGCATAGTTGTTATTAAAATGTGTTCCTTTGGATCAATTATTTATATATAATTCCATTTAATCTCTGTAATAGCATAAAGGACAGAGATAAATATATAAATCATAAAGCACTTCCTAAAAACTCTTTGTGAACGTGAGTCATGGAAATTTTCAGAACTTCTTCCTCATTCCTAAAATGAGAATAACAACACTTATAAATAAGTTGTGATGATTAAATGAAATTTTTATAAATTGCTTGGTATATAATCAACTCTTAATAAATAGTAGCAATTACTATTGTTAACAAAACTGGAAGCAATGACAAAAGCAATTACAGGTCAAATTATTACAGACCTATGATGAATGACACTGAACACAATGTAATTATAATGATTTAATTTATTAATTTTGGTAAGAACTGTACTAATTCAGACAAGTCGGGATAGGGAAGTAGTCAAATCTGAGTGAGCAGTCTTAATTACAGGGTATTTTTGAAGAAATGATTTTCGATTTGCTTTTAACTACATGCGATAATTAGAGCCAGACTACAAAGTTTTGCCTCGTACATATCCTTAAGGGACTGGCTTTAACGATTACATAGAACGATCTTCTGTGAGCATAACCAGGCTTTCAGTTGCTCTAAAATAATTTCTTTTCATAAGCAATTATTCTTCAGTAGTAATATAATTACTGTTGGAATAATTTAACCAGCCATGGGGCAATTCCTTCTAGATTCAGGCCCATCCCCGAGACACCAGCTGAGGGCTTTCACCTTGGCTGTAGGAGCACGTGGGGAGCCCCTGTCAGTGTCTAGCCTCTGGTGACACCACTTCTTTCCTGCTGTTTCCCCACCTGTGGTAGTAGCTGCTTTTGGCAGTTACTAACCCTAGGTTATTTCGGCATGCTATTTTTTGCGATTTCAGCGTTCCAACAACCATATAACCAAGTCCCTGAGTTAAATCCCTTCTGTTTTATTTATTTATTTTTTAAAATTAAGTTTATTGGGTGACATTGGTTAATACAATTATGTAATTTTCAGGTGTACATTTATAATTTGACATCTGTATATTCTATTGTGTGTTAACACCCAAA
>NW_011918123.1:0-3829 GCF_000151845.1 Pteropus vampyrus | reverse complement strand
TATTTGGGGCCGGGTTTGGTGTTGGTGAATACTTTGAGGTGTCTGTGTATAGTTTTTCAGATACAAAATGTATTTACGATAAATAAAAACAAAATGCAGCACAGCCAGGCTTGAGTGACCTGTGCCAGCTGCAGGCCGAGGAGATTCGGCATGAAGGCCGTGAACGCAGGCAACCAGGCGACGCCAATAACGTAGTTGGCTCAAGAGAAGACCCTCTGGGCCCAGCACTGATGCTCCCGACCCATCCCTATTCCCCTCATCTTCCCTCGGGATTCTACAAAAATGCGAAGGGCTTTCAAAGGGACAGTTAGGGGACAGAGCCACCCAAAATACATGCACTAAGCACCTACTGCGTGCCAAGCATTTTACAGCATCATTCTGAGCTTTTGGTCATATTACCGTGTTAAGGCTATATAACCCCCACTCCTAGAGGCCCTACCACCCCCAAAAAGCCGTCGGTGTAACTGAGCAGGGCGTACGTACCTGGCGAGCTCAGCCTGGGAGGGTCCCGCACTCCTCTGGGCGGGCGTGCCATCCTGGGGGGCCAAGGCTGAGCCACACCCTGGCCTTGGGGGCCACGAGCTCACTGCCCACCTCGGGGCAGTGAGCCTCAGCTACGGAACAAAGGACTCGAATTAGTCCCATTCTGAAGGTGCACACATTCACAAATTATCCGAAGTATAAATCACGGGGGAAAAAATCATTTTCCAGACCTTGGATTCGATCCTGGGCCGGGCATCTGCTCCCTGCCGGGGAGAAGGCAGCCGCCACAGCACCTCTCCGCCACCTGGGAGGGAAAAGAGAGAGCGCTCGCCGGGTCCCCTGGCCAAGGCGCAGCCTCACCTGCTGCCAGCAGCCCTACTGTGTGCTGAGGCCGAGGGGGCAGCGAGTGCAGACCTGGGGACCCAGATGGGGCGGGGGTCCCAGATGAGGGAGGGTCCACCCGCCTGGGAGTCAAAGCTCAGGGAGCCTTACTGGGAGTCGCACGAGGGCCCGGGCCCCAGGGGTGGGGCTCGCCAGGAGCTGGGGAGTCCCTGGGCAGAGGCTGGATGCGAGCGCCAGTGTGGACCTCAGCGGGGTGGGCGAGCGGCCTGGGTAAGGCTGCATGTGTCCTGTGATGGCTACTGTGGAAAACGCATGCTTGTCCCACAGTCCAGACTTGAATAATTGAAGACAAATTTATCCGATAACTTTTAGAAAGAAGCGAGGTTGAGTGAACAGGACAGAGCGACCCACCGAACGCTTACAGCAAAGGTAAGATTGGGGGGGGGCCCACGCTGACCCCCCGGGGGGGGACTGCATGATTAACAGGGCGGGCGATTAACAGGGCTGGCCGGCGTTCGGGAAGAAAGGTTAAAGGGGTGCTCTGTCCGCAAGAAGGACCACGACAGGGGGCACCCGATACCTCTGTTCACATATGCGAGCGGCTATAATTAGCAGGTCCTGGGCCAGCTGTCCAGTCCCTTCGTCGACAACCAAATTAGCCAAAAGGAGCTGGGAGTGACCATGTGAGCTTTTTGGGGAGATGGAGGCAGACACTGAGGCCCCCAAGGTCTCCGGTCCGGCCTCCCATGGGGCCACAGGCTGCCTGCGTGGACCTCAGGCCTCTCTGGCCCTGAGGATCCCTCATGGTCCCCAAATGGCCACTAACCTCTACGTCCACCCGTGGAGGGAGGAAAACTTGGCTTTCAATGCTGCCCCTGCCTCTTTCTTCCCGAACTGGGCCTTCTAAACTTGTAAATCTAATGGCCATGAAACAGGGAGCACCCTGCCCCACCGAAAGGGGCGTGGTCAGTATTAGGAGCCAAGTGGTGAGGGTCCCGCCTGACACCAAGCAGACACTCAGGAAACATCCATTTTAGTAAATAAAATCTACGTGCCCCACCTGGACGACACGTGCCCGCTGCATCTACACAGCGCAGCCCTCAGAGCCGCGGTCCTTGGCGGCTTATCATGGGGTGTTCAGTGGCCGAGGCACGTGCCACCGCCACCGCCAGTCACAGCCCTTGGGCAAGTCAGTTCGCCCCCTGAATTCTGTTCACTCTCTTCCAAGGTGGGGCGTCGCCACCTCATGGGGTTAGCGGGATCGTTAAGGTTGACATCCCGCGGGAAAGTGGTGAGCTCTGCTGTCACGGTTACGGCAGATGCAGCGCCATCGAAGCCTGTCACAGTTTGCCAAGGGCCCGGCAGGCCACCCCCTTGTAAACGGGGATACTGAGGCCGGCCCCCACCACCCACTCCGGCCCCCACTCTCCCGGGGCTGCTGCTCCTGGCTCATCCACACAGTCACAGACCCCTGGGACCAGAAGGAGCCACCAAAGACACAAACAGGCTCCACGGAGACCCCCTCCCAGCCCAGCGGTCGACCCTGGACAAACGCTAGAAGGGACCACCCAGCCTGTGCTCCCAATAGGGGCTTCCAAGTGGGGACCTCTAATTAAATAAAATAGGAGGACCCCCAACTTTTAAGAGCAGTTGATAGAACTGAGGTGGGGTGGGGGGTCCCTGAGCACCACCCGTTCAGCCAAACCCCTCCCTCACCACTGCTCCCCTGGGTCACCCCCCCAAGCACCTCTCAGGACCCCCAAGGGATAGGAGTAGGGTGAGAAGACCACTCCCCAGCCCACCCTGCAGATCTGGGAAACTGAGGGCCCAGGAGGCGGTCTCCCCGAAGGTCGGCGTGGGTGCTGGCTGGCAGCTGGCAGCTCCTTCCCCTCCTCGCTCGCCTTGAAAGGCAAGAGCGGCCTCGGGAGCAGCTGATTGGCCGGGCTGCTTCAGGCAGCTCAAAGAAGGACACTGTCTGTGACCCTCTCCCAGCCCCTCCCGCGGGTGGCAATCTCCCCCTCCCAGGGTTATTCTGGGCAGAGTGACCCAGCCGCCCCCTGGAGCTGCCAGTCAAGGGAGGGCAGGGGGGAGGGACTCGGCCGCAGGAACACTTCTGGGTCGGGGACACTGGCCTGGGGAGGTGAGGGGCTGAGGGGACCCTCCCCGAGAGGCCCCCTGCCCAGTCTGGTTTGGGATTAGAAGAGAAACCCTGGGGACAGCCCCAGCTCTGCCATGAGTCGCTATCTGTCCTGAGTCACAGTGACCCCCTTCCAGAGACTCAGTTTCCCCAATGAGGCCCGAATGTCCTCAGAGGAAGAGAAGGGAGTGAGGCTGGCTGCTCTCACGGTTGGAGGCTCTCTCACGGGCAAGGCCCAAGTGGTCTCCAGCCGCAAGCCAGGGGGCTGAGTGGACGAGGCAGGGGCCTGGGAGGGAGGCGCCCACTCGGGCTGCACCGGGCCAGCAGCCCCCTGCAGCTCCCACGGTCCACTGAACCCTCCTCACGGGCCCCAGAGGCCACTCAGGACTCCCGCCCCTTTCCTCAGCCGCCTCCACGGGGAGGCTGAGTGAGAAACGGCCACACCAGGGGAACCTGGAAGTCCCCTCAGCCTTCGCCCGCCAAGGACGCACCTTAACCTGCACATTAGTTCAGCAAAACAACTAGCGACAACCCGTGGCCCTCCCAGTGTCCCTGAATGCCCACTAGGATGCTCAAGGCCCGTCCAGGACCAGGGCAGTGGAAGTCACCTAGTCCCTAAGGCCTGGTGGCCCTGTGTCCCTCACACCCAGGTGGCCCCCGAGTACATCCCAGAGGCAGACAGGGGTCTGCACCTGATGTTGGCCCTGACGGCCCCCCCGGTAGCTTGGAGAGCCAGGGGCTCCAGGTGTGATGGCTGGTGTCAAAGAGGCCAGAGAAGGGGACACGCGGCAGAGAACCCCATTCTCCCTCCCTGCCCCCCGCCATCAGGCCTGCTCACTCCCACTGCTCCACCTTCCTCCTCAGCAA
>NW_011918122.1:0-1312 GCF_000151845.1 Pteropus vampyrus | reverse complement strand
GCACACGGGGAAAGTAACATTAGCACAGAATGGTCACGCCCCCCCACGGTCACGCCCCCACCACGGTCACGCTCCCCCCACGATCACGCCCCCACCACGGTCACGCTCCCCCCACGATCACGCCCCCCACGGTCACGCCCCCACCCACGGTCACGCCCCCACCACGGTAACGCCCCCCACCCACGATCACGCCCCCACCACGGTCACACTCCCCACCATGGTCACGCCCCCCCACGGTCACGCCCCCACCACGGTCACGCTCCCCCCACGATCACGCCCCCCACGGTCACGCCCCCACCCACGGTCACGCCCCCACCACGGTCACGCCCCCCACCCATGATCACGCCCCCACCACGGTCACACTCCCTCCCATGGTCACGCCCCCCCACGGTCACGCCCCCACCATGGTCACGCTGCCCCCACCACGATCATGCTCCCACTCCTGTCACACTTCCCCCCACACACAGTCATTCTCCCCGCCCCCAATCACGCTTCCCCCCATCACGCTTCCCTACCGGCCACACTTCCCTTCCCGTTCGCGCTTCGCACCCCCACCCCCACCCGTCCACTACCCCCCATCAGTCACGCTTCCTCCAGGTCACGCTTCCCCCTTCCCATCACGCTCCCCTCCCCGCCAGCTTCCTTCCTGCCTCCGCTGCTTTGCTCACCGCCGTGCCCGAAACACAGGGAACACCCCATAGGATTTGCCGAATGACAGGGATTGTCTTATTTAGTGGGGACGGAAGGAGCCAGATCAGTTTCTCTTTCTTTAGATGAGAAGTTTAAATTAGAAAAATCCACACGGAGAGAGACAGAATTGATGAGGACTCAGGGGCGGGGGTGGAGCAGTCATTCTCAGAGTGTGGTCCAGGAACCCCTGCAAGTCCCTGAGACCCTTTCACACTACCCCCCCCATTAAACTCCCCCCACACACACAGTCATGCTACCCCGCCACAATCATGCTCCCCCCGCACAGCCACGGCTCCTCACCATGGTCACGCTCCCCCCGCATGGTCACACTCCCCCCCAAGGGGTCCACAAGATCAAAATTATCCTCACATTGACAAAGATACTATTTTGCCTTTTGTCACACTCATTCTCTCATGAGTACAGAATATGAAAAGCTGATTTCTATAGTTTCAGATTCTACACTGTAACTAACCTGTAAGAAACTACCACTTGTCGAATTTTCAGATAATATTCAGAAAGAATATTCATAATTCCCTGCAAAGTCTATTAAAATACCCCTCTATTTTCCAACAGTTCACATCTCCGTGAGGCTGTTTTCCTCATATACTTTAACCAAAACGAC
>NW_011918121.1:0-2629 GCF_000151845.1 Pteropus vampyrus | reverse complement strand
TCAGGCGATGCCAGAGACCAGTGCGTGTCTTCCCAACTCCGCCTCTGACACCTATAGTTCCAACTTCCCAGAGACTCCTTCCTGACTACGTGACCTGGAGCAAGTCCCTTCCCTTCTGAGCCTCAGTCCCCTCACATGTACACCAGAGGTTCAGAGTCCTGGATGTCTAACGGTTCTTCCAACTCAGGTGTTCTAGGTAGCGAGGTCCAATAGAAATATAATATGAGCCACATGTATAACTCTGAATTTTCTAATAGCCACATTTAAAGAAACAAGTGAGAATAATGTAATAATATGTCGTATTTACTCCAAGACATCTAAATTATTTTTAACATGTAATCAATATAAAAATACTAAGAAGACATTTTGTATTTTCTTATACTAAGTCATCTCAATTCAGACTATCTACATTTCAAATGCTGGGCTAGAATTCTCACCTCGTCCTGCCCAGGCCTTTTATTCTTACCCATCAAGGAGGTCTGTGGCTCCCACCCCGGGCCCCAGAGCACCTAGCTAAGTGCCAATCTGGATGGCAGTGACAGGGCCCATGACACCAAGCGTCCACTCTAAGGCAGGTAGAGTCCCACGTGGCCTTGAAGGCACACACAGCCTTGTAAGGCTTTCCTCCCTGCCAGCTAGGGAGGAGGAGATGGAGGAGAGAAGGCACGGCCTTCCTCTTCTCCCAGGAAGGGTGGCACAGTGGTGTGGTGGTGGGGACAGATCTCAGATCCAGGTCCATTTGATTGGGTGTGTGTCCTTTCAGCTCAGATTCAAGAGTGCCAGACGCTGGGCTAAACTCTCTACATGAATCATTTCTTTTTACCTCCCAAGGGCCCTGTGAGATGTGTGAATTTCTGCCGCTAATTTTTTACGGAGGAGGAAACTGAGCTCAGAGAAATGAAGTGACTCTTTCTTTTCCCTGTTCCTAGGTCCCTCTTTCACTCTGGCTCTCTCTCTTTCCTCTCTCTTTGCCAGCCATGTGCATGCGTGTGTGTGTGTGCATGTGCGCGTGTGTGTGCGTGTGCGTGTGTTGTGGAGGGCGCAATGGGAAATGAGCCCCCATCCCACACACAGCCTTGGGGTTGAGCATTAGAGTTCCTGCTCGCGAACTGCCCCGTCATTGCTGCGGGTCGGGGCAGCGGTGGACGGGTCAGAGCAGGACTCCGGGATCAGGTGACACAGGACTTCACCGCCTCACCTCTGAGACAGCCATACCAGCTAAGGTGGGAGGGGGCTGCGGGAGCAGGGTGGGGGCTGGAGACAGAGCTCCCTTCTCCCATCCGACCCTGTGCCCCGAGCCCAGGCCCCCTCTACACCCGCTGGAACTTGCCTGTCCTGTTCTCAGCTGGGACCCCAAGGCCCCACACCCACCAGGCCCGACACTGTGGGTCGGGTGAATGACCATCTTTCTGGGGGGCTCCTCACCCTTCCCCAATCTCTCTCGGTCTGTCTCTCTGTCCTCCCACCCCCGCCCCATCTTTTCCTGCCTCCCACCGTCTTCCTGAGTCTCTGTCTCCACCTCTGTCCTGGGCCCCTGGTGGTCCCTCCATCTGGTCTCTCTTGCTCCCTCCCTCAGTCCGATTTTTGGCCTGTCAGTCTCTGTCTCTGTCTCTTTCTGTGTTGCCTTTCGCCGTCTGGGTCTTCTTATCTTTCCCCTCCTGTCCCTGTTGTTCTCTGTGGCTCTGTCTCTCTCCCGAGGCCCCTCACCTCACCCTCCGCCTCCTCCAGCTCTCTTTCCCTCCGTTTCTTCAGTCTCCTCCTCCTCCTCTCTCTCTGTTCCTCTGTCTCTGCTCCCGGGCCCCCTCCGTCTCCCACCCGACTCTCCCTGTCACTGGTTTATGCCTCTCCTCCCCGAGCTTCAGCGGAGCCTCGCTCAGCCTCCCGTCCTCTGGAAGGCAGGCGGCTGCGGCAGCCAGCGAGAGGCCCCACTGGATGACAGCCGAGCCCAAGCATCCCTCGGAGCTGTCACTGAGGAAATCACACACCAGCGCCTGAAATTCAAATTAGAGTTTTGCTGAAGCTGCTAAAACTCATCAAATACCGTCTTTGAAGTTCCCTAGCAAGCTGGTCATTGCTCTTAAACGAGTCCCTGTTAGAAATGAGATGGGGGGGGGGGCAGAGGGTTTGGGATAGACCACCATCCCAAAGACTGGAAGTGGGGGCTCCTCCCTCCACCCTCCCCTCCCCCTCACATGTCCAGCCGCCGATGGTCACCAATGGCTCCCTCAGAGCATGCTCACTGGGTCAGCACCAGCCTCACCAGGCTAACGTCGCTGCCCCCACGGGCTTCCCACCTCTCCCAGGGGATAACTGAACCTTGGACCAGGGGAGAACCATGGACTAAGAAGCAGAGGAGGGAGCCCTGGGTGGGCAGAGAGCCTGAGGCCCTGCGGAGAGGGCTGGCTGCCTGCGGGCTGTCCACAGACTCTGCTTTGAGGTGCTGTCCCTCTGCTGCTCCCCAGTCATGGGACCAGGGGCACTGACCTTACCCCTCTAGGTCTCCTCTGTCAGCCGGCATAAGGGTGCTGACCCACAGGGTGTGGCGAGGATTAAATGAGTCATCACGTGAGTAGCAGCGTCAGCACAGCACACTGTCGCTGCTCAATAAACAATCGCCATCATTACCACA
>NW_011918120.1:0-2733 GCF_000151845.1 Pteropus vampyrus | reverse complement strand
CGGAGCCCCCAAGCGGAGGAAGCCACATAGGCCTCATGTTAAGAGACTGGCTCTTCCTAAGATCTCCAAACATCTCCGGCGGGGTGGAGAGGTTTCTATACAAATGTGAGGCATACCCACCCCTGCAGTCCCTTCACAGAGTGAACCAAGCGGAGGGCGAGAAGGAGCTGGGGGTGGGGGCTTCTCTGCAGGAGTCTTGGCTGTGCCGAGTGGGACAGCTTAGGGTCATGAGGTGTCCAGGGCAGCTCAAGGGATGAGTGGATTTCACGATTAACCACTGCCCCCACCCCGCACACTCACACACACACCCATCTCCTGCCAGAATGTCTCTTCTACCTGTGCCAGAAGTGGCGCCCTGCATAGTTCATCCTTTGCAGTGCAGAGCTGCCCAGACCCTTCCTTCAATATACAGCAACGCCTTCCAATCTTTGATCTCGTCCCAGGTTCCCAAGCACATTTGCACCTGTGAACTCGCATGAGCCTCACAGTAACTCTTTGAGTTGGTGGCATATCTTCCTTTTTATAGTTGGGGAAACCGAGGCTCAAGCACTTGGCCAGCAGGGCATGGGCCTCTTGGATATCTGCTCAGTCATTCGTTTGATCAGTCATTCAGCAAACATTCCCTGGGCACCTACTGGATGCCAGGAAGACCCAGCATGGCCCAGCTGGGCCCCTGCCATGGACTTTATGCTTAAGAGGCTAAGAATGCAGTTAGGGAGAGGAGAGGAGAGGAGGGGAGGGGAGGGGAGGGGAGGGAGAGGAGAAGAGAGGAGACAAACTAATCACAGCCATCATGGTCCCCAGTCTGCACCCCACAGAGCTTCCCATTCCATCAGTCGATCCTTACGAATCTCACTCTCTGTGTCTTTAAAATGGGGTGAAAGCCCTACACTGCAGGGATTCAGTGAGAGAAAGGCATGGAGAGTCCAGCGCTGAAGGTGAAGCTGGAGAAGCCTCACCTCTTCCCGCCAATGCCCCGCCCAGCTTCCCTGCTGCTGGACCACTCAGGAGACGAGGGGAGGCACCACCTCCCCCAAGGTCCCGGTGACTCGCCCACTGCTCCAGGAGCATCTTCCCTCCCGTTGGTGGATTGGCAAGTTGCCACTTTGAAACACAGGACAGGCAGAAGGGGCAGGAGTGGGAGGAGAGACTCCAGGGAGAGGAGTCATCTGGACTGAGGCATCCTGGGAGCTTCAGAGGGCACAGGAAGCCACCCAAAAGTAAGCTGTCCTCATCCTGCGGAAAGTTTGGTGAAATGACATACATAATTTGCCCAAGAGGATTCAAATATGGAGCAGACTCCTGAAAGAACCACCTTCAAGCTCACTAGCTTCAGTTTCCTCATCTACAAAATGGGTAAACTCCAGGTTTGGTGGCTCTACCTCAACCTGGGGATACAGACCCCAGCCCCCCACAAAGCCTCCCTCATCAACACATATTTCTGGGAGCCCTGGCTGGGACAGGGGCAGCCCATGAGTGCTCTGACTGCATCCTGTACTCTGCATTCTTTGGCCCTGACTTGCCCGTGCCCGCAACACCTCAGGAGCAAGGTGCCAGCCATGGACCCTTCCATCTGAGGAGCCCTGAAATCCTGTGGGCTGTGGCCACTCCACCCACAGGTTTGCCCACACTCTGGTGTTATTAAAATGTTTGCATTTGCTGCCAACTTTAGATGTTTAGAGACACCACATAAAAATTCCAGATATACAGCTTCTCTTTAAAACACAGAAATTTGAGCTTTCATCCCCACGGCAATGTTGGCTGGAGCTGGGAACACTCCTCCAGTAGGTTTCATCAGGGTGCCTGCCTGTCTCCTGTGGGCATTTGCATTTGCCTCTCTGGGTCTGTTCCCCTTACCCCGCCCCCCTCCAACCCCTTCACTGCATCCTTGACCAACCTCTAGCTGGTGTCTCCTTGAATGCTTCTGGTAACAGGGGGCTTACTACGTCTTTGAGGCAGTTTACTCAAGCTGTTGGGAAAGAGCTCCTAATTTGAGCTGCCCTCCCCGCTTCTGTAACAAAGACACACAGGAGAGAGTGAGCTTTAGAGTCCAGTGGATCTCTGTCTGAGCATTTCTCTGCATTCAACCAGCTGTGTGATCTAAGGCAAATGATAGCCTTTCTGCGCTTTCGTTTCCTTAGCTGCACCTTCCTGCAGGGCTGTGCGATGCTTAAAGTAGAGCAAGTTTATAAAGCGCCTAAAGCAGGGTCTGGCACATGGCACGCACTCCCCAAATAGCCTTTATCATTCCGTGAACCTCCAGGCATGGATCCAACTCTTCCCTGATGAGCACAGGAGCTGGGAGTGCAGTCAGAAGGCCCTGAGCAATGGTCTGTGCCTTGCTGGAAGTCAGAGGCAGAGTCAGGACTTGTCCCCAGTGGGCGCCCACACTTGAGAGCCAACACCTGGGAACTGCAGACCTCTTATCTGCTTCCTTCTTATCTGCTGGTCAGGTGCTCATGGGGGCCTGAATGGTTAGGCAAATCCCTGAAAAGACCTTCCATGTCCCTGGGCCTCTCCCCAGACAGCTTTCCCAGGATGAGATCTCTACCCCCTGATAATGAAAACTGGGAGGTGGGGGAAAGGTAAAAGGAGAGAAAAAGTGGGGGAGCATTAATCCACCATTCTTGCAAGAACCAGCTACCCGGTTTACCAGTCCACCTGGCTGGTGTGCCTGGGCAGCACGCCTGGGTGCTTTTACCTGGGGTCCTTGAATATAAATTCTCATAAACA
>NW_011918119.1:0-2326 GCF_000151845.1 Pteropus vampyrus | reverse complement strand
ATTTGTATTTTTAAAAAATTATAAATACATTTATATGCATATGTACTTTTTTCTTTATTGTCCTTGCTTTTGGGTTTTGTTTAAGAAATAAGTCTGTAGCTATGCTTCTTTATTTTCATTAATGGTTTAAAAGTTTTAGCACATTTTCTTTTAATTCATAAAGAAATGATTATTATAGAGTATGAGCAAGAATTTAGTTTTACTTGTTTACTATATAGAAAATCGATGGTCACAAAAGAATGTATCAAATGTTTCCTAAGCTTTCTATTCTCTAACAATTCTCAACATAAATAAGATTTTTTCCTATGTCATTCAGTCTATTCAATTTATCAGTATTATCGGTTTATAAATTTCCTTTAAAATTATTTTTTAATTGGCACTCTTATGATACTTTATATTGCAATTAGTGAACATGGTATATCTTTTCATTTTCAGGTTTTTACGTATGTCTTTTAATTAAATAGTGTAACTTATGTTTTTTATGAAGGTCTAGCACCTATATTGTTAATATAATTCTCAGATTCATTACTGATTTAATGCTTTTATAAGTTATTTTTCTGTTGTATTTTCTAGTAGATATTGTTAAAACTTTGGTATATAATTGCTTATATTTATAGATACACCAATTTTGAACTACAATCACATTATTTTGGGTTAAGTGCCAGAATTACCTTCATTAAAAAAAATCTGTTACCAAGTTTTTTTCAAAAAACTTTGGATTACCCTCTTTATGACACATTATACTTTATTGATAAAATATGCCACACCTTCCTTATGCTACTTCCTACTAGCTTCTATTCTTTATTGATGTGAGGGTTCAAAATCTAGACTCTTCTAATCATTGTTAGATGATTCATTCACATGTTTAGTCTAATGCTATACACAGAACTAGCTGTTGATTAGACTAATGAGATATAGATAGACATCCCCAGTAAGACCTTTATTAAAATACTCCAGCTATATCATTATAAAAACATAATATATCATTATGTTTCCACCATTTACTCACTATCTTTCTCAATCTCTCTTGGTCGCTCTCACTCTTTGTCTCTGAGAGGAGACCACACTCATGTCTGACTTTCCTTTTGACTTTAAAAACAAACAAACAAATAAACAAACAAAAACAGTATAAATACTAATGGTGAACTTCAACAAATACATAAACACACACACACATATATTTGGTGACAGAATACTATAATATGTTATAATAGGAATTGTAAGAACAAGGTAAAACACAATGCAAGATGCTGGTATCTTTCTGTATTCCATTGAAATAGCTTCTTTGACAAAACAATATTTCTTTATGAGAGGCTTCATGGTCCATAAACATATGTCTTAATATTTATGATTACAAGCCATTAATTCAGAAATCTCTACAGGTTAAAATTTTATGCAGCTTTACACTTTTTTTTTTAAAGAAAAAGAAATCTTATATATGAATTCTTGATGTTCTTTAATGGGGGCTTTTTCTATAGAGACAAGTAATAAGTGAAATGTATATAATTAATTGCTGAGGAACACTGTGTAAAAAGTAATTTTATCTTACAATATTTTTATGTAACAAAAATACATTTTTTCAGAATGGTTTCCTGAAAATGACAAGAAATTAAAATATTCCAGCTATACAATATGGTAGGAAAGGTATTATATTTGAAATCATGAGAACTATCATAAACTCTGTTGCCTAACTGATTCTCACAGTCCTGCTACTTAGCACTACTGGATTTCCATTCCCTATGCTTTCTAGCAAGAATGATAGTATTATTTATTTTATTTTTCTAAAATACTTGAACTAAAGAGCAAATGAGTTATTGTATATTAAAATGCTAAATAGTACTCTATTTGGTATTACATTATATATTGTTATTATCCAAAATATTTATTATTCAATATTCAGAATATATCTTTCAATATTCAGAATATATCTTACAAAATATATAATGTAATACCAAGTAGAGTACTATTTAGCACTCTAAATAGTACTCTACTTGGTATTACATTATATATTTTGTTACCATCCAAAATATTTATTATTCAATATTCAGAATATATCTTTCTGAACATATTTGATCTAAACATATTTAAAAGAGAATAAGTAGCTTATAGGTAAATATGATAGACTGAACACATATATCTAATTTTGCTCCCCCCAAGCCTAAAAAGAGTTGTAAAAAATCCACAAAGATGAGTAAACAGGTATACAATAATAACTAAATTTTGGAAGCTGGAAGCAGATTTGCATTACTGATTTACTAAATTCCTGGAAGTCAAATCCTTAGCCATCAGTCAAGAAAGCTTATACCTGCATGATCTATAATTTTGA
>NW_011918118.1:0-1776 GCF_000151845.1 Pteropus vampyrus | reverse complement strand
TAGGGTCATTTAGGCATATAATTTTTCTGAATTATAAACAACATTGCATTTGTATATGCTTCACTATATCTTTTATTATATCCTTTGGATAAATTCCTAGAAATGAATTTCTTGGTAAAGGAATGTGTATTTTAAAAAGGCTTTTGATGTTATTTGTTAAATTATTCTTAGAAATGTTATATCAATTTAATTTTTTAGGCAGTATGTAGAAGAAAGACTAATTCACTATACCTTAAACAATACAGAGTATTATCTGTGTTTTTAATATTTTCTACTCTGATATGTGGAATATACCTTTAGTCATTTTGATGTTTTCTTGTGTATTTCTTTGAGTTGAAAAAAAAGATATATATAGTTAGATTTACTAGTTATTTTGTGCGTGTGCTTTCTTCCCTTGGTATCATGCTTAGAAAGGCTTTCCTATCCCCAAGATTATAAAAATATTTACCTCTGTTTAAATTCTTTCATGGCTTCTATTTTTAACATTTAAATCTTTAATACTTTGGAAATTATTTTGAAATAAAGTATGAGGTGATTTTTTTAAATATAAATTTTTTCTTACTATGTTCCTTTATACATTTTTTTAAATTATTAGACTTAATTTTTTCAGCAGTTTTAGGTTTACAGAAAAATTGAATGGAAAGTTCAGAGTTCCCGTATCATCACAACCCATCCCCACTCCCATTTTTCTTATTACTAACATTTTGCATTAGTGTGCATATTTGTTTCAGTTGATAAGCCAGTATTTAATGTATTGTAATTTAAAAAAATATACTGTTACTGATTGAAGTCCATAATTTACCTTAGGGTTCCCTTTTTGTGTCATAAGTTGATAAACTTGATATACACATTTGTTGCTTTGACACATGTATCCACCATTATAATATCATACAGAATAGTTTCACTGCCCTAAAAATCTTCTGTGCTCTACCTGTTCATTTTTCCCTCCCTCCCTCAGAATCCCTGGTAACCACTCATCTTTTTACCATCTCCATAGTTTTACCTTTTCCAGAATGTCATGTAGACATTCAGATTGGCTTCTTTGACTTAGCAACATGCATTTCAGATTTCTCCATGTCTTTTCATGGCTTGGTAGCTCATCTTTTTTTTTTAAGAGCAGTTTTAAGTTCACAGCAAAACCGAGAGATAGGTACAGAGATTTCCCATATACTCCTATCTTCACACATACACAGCTTCCCCCATTATCAACATCCCCCACCAGAATGATACATTTGTGACAGTTAATGAACCTCCATGGCACATCATTTTTATCCAAAGTCTGTAGTTTACCTCAGTGTTGACTATTGGTGTTATACATTTTATAGATTTGGACAAATGTATAATGACATATATCCACCATTATAATATCATACAAAGTAGTTTTACTGCCTTAAAAATCCTTCGTGCTCCGCCTCTTCATTCTTCTACATCCAACCTCTGGCAATCACTGATGTTTTTACTGTCTCCATAGTTCTGCCTTTTCCAGAATGTCATATAGTTGGAATCACACAGCTTGTAGCCTTTCAGATTGTCTTCATATTACTAAGCATCATATTACTAAGATGTACTTAGTAATATGCATTTAAGATTCCTTCATGTCGATTTATGGCTTGATAACCCTTTTTGTGTGTGTGTGCTGAATAATACTTCATTGTCTAAATGTACCACAATTTATCTATTTACTTATTGAAGGGTACCTGTATTGCTTCTAAGTTTTGGCAGTTATGAAAAAAGATGCTACAAACATCTTGTAAAGATTTTTGTGTAGACATTTTA
>NW_011918117.1:0-1674 GCF_000151845.1 Pteropus vampyrus | reverse complement strand
TCCTTCCCAAGTTTGGCTCCCTGAATTAGCAATTCACTCATTCAATGAGTTTTAGCCTTCAACAGTGCTTCAGGGGACCGAGAACAGCTTTCTAAAGATGGAAAACGTCCATTCGCTCAGTGGAAGAGGGACAGTGAGATCTCTATGCCAGTTTCTCGTTAGGCCTTCTCTTGAAAGGAAAGAACAATAATAGCAGTAACCAAGAATAGTAACCAATAATAGAAGTAAAAATAATAGTAACCAAGAGGAATCAAACGCGATACACCCAAAGTACTTATTCAGGGGATCCAGAACTCATTTTATCCGTATGTGATGCCAATTTCTTTGTTTTCTCTCATCATGCAATCGAAGAGAAATTTAAAAATAAAAAGGCAAAAATTAAAAAGACAGTATAGTTTTTAAATTGCTCAAATGGCTTCAGTGAACTTAATGACGTAAGAAATTATTACCACTAGTAAAGAGGCAAGCGGGGTTTTTTTTGTTCATTTGTTTTGTTTTGTTTTTCAAGTTTAAGTCTTACGTTCAAATTTTTAATCCACAATGCTGAGAAGAACACTGGGGTGCAATATTGAAAATTGCAAATAACAAGATCTGAGTTTCATTATAACCTGCTAATTAGTACAGCGACACACAGTGATAAGAGATCAGCGAGAACAGTCTTCTAATCAAGTTGAGGCCTGTAGGAACCAGCCAAGAATGCCTCAAACACCACAGAAAGATTAACGCCAAGCACTATGTTATAACATCTCCCCTGGACACAGTTTGCTTTCCAAAAAAACAAAAACAAAAACAAAACAGAACATTGATGGCCAACTTTATGCCAGCTTCTGCTCATTGATGGCGAGCACGAAGCAACGCAGACTTAGGAAGGCTTCATCATAAGGAGCAGGGGATCGGGGGGATGTGCAGAGAGAAATCTCTTATTTTCCATCATGCACATTAGGTGACTCTTAGAGCACCATTTTCTCTACCAAAAGAGCCAGTACTATCTTGAGGGAAGCAGGGTGTTCTTCATCCATTGAGTCGAACAAAAACTGTTTCATTTTAAAATTCACAAACTTTTGATACGGTATTGTATCTGTCCACTTTTCTCAGAATCTAATAGAAGAAAAAAACTTTTCATAGAAGTTCCAACATAAAAGTCTATTGAAATGATTTGGGATACAGTAATATTGCCTTTAGACCAGTTCTAATGGCAACATTTTTCTTCTAAGAGTGAAATAGTTAATGTGAAAAGTGGATGCTTAAGTTAGTAATTCACTGTGCAGCGCCACAAACTTAATCTGTCTATCCATATGTTAGGAAATATATTTGCTATCATGTGGCAATAAGTACTTTATGGGTTCAGTCTTCGATCTTGTAACACCAATTCTAGAAAAGTATCCTAAGAAAGTAATTCGATAAGGGAAAAGATTTATAATCATTAATCTACGCATTATACATAATATGTCTTTAAATAACACAAACTGGGAGTAGACTAAACACCCAGCTGGAAAGAAATGAGGAAGTGGTTAAGTAAAGGTAGGTTTACCAACCGAGAGAAATGCTATCTCGTCAGCTCTAACGGCGAAACCATGTAGAGTATGCAAAAACAGCCTTTATGGATTGCTGCTAAGTAGATACGCTTGTAGCTGACGGATCTGGACCATTTTGATTCGGTATGCCGGAAAACTT
>NW_011918116.1:0-2124 GCF_000151845.1 Pteropus vampyrus | reverse complement strand
TCAGTATTATTCTTTCCTGAACAAATCAAACACATTAAAACATGTAAGTATGACCACTTCTCTTGACTTCTGTGGTATTGTGTTCTGTATTTTATTTCTAATTTCTTTTTAACACCACCACCACCACGCCATCATCACCGCTACCACTATCATCATCATCATCACAATTTGTATATAGACAATAGTTGTCTTTATTTATTTACCTATATATCAATTTCTTCACTGTATTTCTTTGCATATTAAGGATCTATTTCCTTTTTCCTGAAGTACATTTATTAGAAGTTTCTTTATCAAATGTCTGTAGTAAACTCTCTCTGTTGTTGATTTAGAGATATCTTTTTAAAAAATTTTGCCCTAGTTCTTGAAAGATAGTTTTGCTGGATTCACAATGGTAGGTTGACAGTTGCTTTCTCTCAACATTTTGAAAATATTATTTTATATTCTTTTAGTTCTCATCATAGTCATTAAGATATGTGAGGTTAGGGTAATGTTCATTGTATATGTGATCTATCTTTGTAGCTGCTTTAAAGTTCTTCTCTGTATCTTGCCATTCTGATTTTCTCTTAAGGAACATGTTTCTCAGTATTTATTCTGCTTAGTATAAAATGATTCCCCCCGCCACCCCCGCCCGACATTTATGGATTCATATCTGTCATCAATACTGGAAGTTCATCAGGCATTATATTTTTCAAATATAGATGCTTTTGAGCTCTTTCTACTCTTCTGGGTCTCTTTAGATGTATGTTTGACTTTCTCATTAGCCTCATGTTTTTATAATATATATATATATGTATATATATATAAAATAATCTTCATCTACTTATCATTCTGTGTGGCAGTCTGGGTGATTTTTTTCATATCTACAAGTTGCTAATTTTCATTTTAGCTGCTGTGAATAATCTGCCATTTAACTCATCACTGAATTTTTGTTTTAAAATGATACATTTTTTAGATTTTTTTAAAGTCTGCCTAGCCATTTTTAAGTCGTCTCTTTTTCCCTGCTTTTAAAATAAAATATTTTATTCCATTTTTTAAGAACATTTTCATTCACTTTCATTTTCTTCATGTGTCCATTTTCCCTTTGTAAAGTAAAAAGTAGGTTAACCTGAAGCACCAATAGAAACTCATGTAATAAATTTGCCTTTCTTTCTTTAGATGTGTTCATTTATTTTTTACTCAATAATTATATGGTAGTTTTGGAAGATGTAAATGATAATGGCTTAATTGGACTAGGGATAGAGAGACCAGTTAGGAGGCAGTTAGTTTGATTTGTTTTCCATAGTTTAGCATTTAGTGTACATCTGTTGATTAAATTATGATAATAGACTCCTGGTAGAGTGGAGGTAAAAGGAAATTACAATTGATTAGAGAATGAATAACATTAAACACCAGCAAAATAACAATCTTCAGTGACCACTGAACTTGTAGAATGTATTTTTATTATTTATTAATTTTACTTTTCTAATGTCTAAGAAAAGGATATATTTTTATTGTAAAATGATTTACCTTATGACATCAAGTTACTTGCAGGTTTTTTTGTGTGGGATTAGAAATGGAAGACATTAGATGAAAATATTCTTTCGGGGCAGATAGTAATGCTGTATTATATAATTTAACTGGCCTATTAGGAGTGATTAATAATATTGCTTATTTTAAGTATTATATCTTCTTTCACAAAATGAATGTTTGTAGATAATAGTGAAAAAATTTTACTTAAAAAAAAATCCCTGCAGTGCTTGTTATTGGAAATGTTTCTGGAAAACCTTAGTAATACATTGCCCTACTGAAGCAAATCGCCTGAGAAAATTGTGACTGACAGCTTATGTTAAGGTTTGCAATCTTATATAGGTGTCATGCCAAGTTTTTATTTATTCGCTGTTTCAAAAGTGCGAAGACACTTAGAAAACTCTAGGCTTACCACAGAGTTCTCTTAGAGAAACCATTGTCATATGAGAGGATGTCCCACTGAGCTTTCCTATAGTTGTCAGTGATTCTTTAAGAAGATATGGAGGCCTGTTGCTAGATCTTATAAGGTCATTATGAGAGTCTATCAATTGATAGAAAAGACAGTTCCTCCTTTGGTGCTATAGAGAAGTAAATGCAGCTTCATGAATTTTGATTTTA
>NW_011918115.1:0-3222 GCF_000151845.1 Pteropus vampyrus | reverse complement strand
TAGTTTCATCAAAACTCTCAAAATGGATGATGTTGCTGCAGAGGAAAGTGACCTGCGAATGTAGGCAAAAGGGGAATGAAACCACCACAATAAGGAGAAAAATGCAATTAATGAAAAAATACTACCTATTCATTTCCAGAATTCAGGATCAGAATCGGTCCTGAAAATGTATGAATTCGTACAACTCTTTTGAAAAACAGACCTAATCCTCATAAAGACTATAAATGAATGCACATTTTTTTTTTGTTGATGCTGTTAGGTCCGAGGTAGCCTAACGGCATTAGATAATCTTCTACACGACTGTTTTACAAAAATAATTTACTCCAAAAGAAAACTGTTATCCCATTCAGCTGCAATTTGTGCTATGTCCAAATTTCAAGTTGGAACGTTCTCTCTCTGCTTCTATTCCTGCCTTGCTTCACAATAAAGATCACAGAATGCTAAGCAGATACCTGACAATATTAAGTACATCTTTTAAAGTAGATAATAGTACTGTGATTATATTTAAATAGTTCTTATCTTTAGATACATACTGAAATATTTACAGATAAAATGACAGAATATTTGGGATTTCCACTAACTATGGGATGAGGAGGAGTAGCAGGAAATATAGAGGAAATAAAATAAGACTTAAGGTGATAATTATTAAATTTAGGTGATGAGTATATGGGATATGGAAATTATCATTAGTTTATTTGTACCTGATTGAAAATTATATAATAGTGTTTTGTTTTTGATGCCCCACTCCCAATCACAACAAAGTTAATGCACAACCTCTGGCAGAACACTAAGTAATAAGACATTTTATTGTCACATGAAAAAATAATATTAAAATCTTTGGATCACCTTAGTTGCATATAAAGAGTATCTCAGATAAATATGGAATTAAACCCTTTATTTTCCAACAGAGGCTGAATCCACTTTGTTTAATTGGGTGGCAATAAGGGTCTAGGGAAATAACCGGCTGTGACGCTGCTCCTGCCCAAGGGCCATTGGTCCCTCTTCCCAGGGCTGCGAACTGGGGAGGGGGAGCCCGCAGCTCTCAAGCTGTCCCTACTTATCCGACATGTACCACCCAGTCAGCTACATAATCCTGCAACCGAAAACAAAGATGGCGTACATGGGGCGCAATACCTGACTTGCTCTTTGGCTCTCTTTAAGGACAAGATTTCTTCTTTCAGCTATTGTTGCTTCAAAATCTTGTAATACAGGTGCCAGTGCTGGGTTGGCACCACCTGCCCATTTGAGTCGCTGTTCAATACTTGCTTCAAGTGCCGCCAGCTTCTCCTAAAAAAGCCATTAGAATCTCAGTGAGTATTTGACTCTCTCCATTTTGTGGCTATTGAACATTTTATATAAATATAAGAAATTCAAAAGAAGCAAGATGGGGCATACATAATTTAGAAAACATCTTTAACAAACAGTCACCTTTTAGAATTAATTTCCATTTCACTTTGAATACTAAGCATGTCTGGGGAGGTAAGAATTCACTTTCAGTATATTGTTTTAAAATTTGAAGAAGTTTTTTTTTTATTTTTAAACAGTCTTTAAAACAAAACACCTGCTATATCAAATCTCTACTGTTCTACATGTGCTATCTTTAAGAAAACCCACTATATTTTTGATTGTGAAAGATGAAAATCAGATCTCCACAAATTCAAATTTATGAATAATGGTAAAAATCTATTCAGATGTATTCAACATTTCGAGTGGAGGAATTCACATTTTCTCTCTCTTTTCCCTGCTTCTCTCTCACACACACACCCTTCTCTAAAATCAGAAAAAAAAGAGCAAGAGTTCATGCTCCTAAGTTGAAAACTATGACTATATGCTGTAGAGAAAAGATATTTCAATCTTCAAAGAGAGATTCAGAAGTCTCATTAAAATTTTTAAAAACATTACAGAAGTAATTATATTTATTCTATACTAATATTTATAAAGAACATAAAAATGTCAGTTACTATTGATTACATAAAGTATAAGAATTCACCACATATTTATATAACCATTATCAAGACCAGGTTCTCTTATTTAAAAAAAGGAGGCAAGATTAAATATTTGGGTGACATGACAGAGAAATAGTCAATCATAACAGTTTGGAAAAATGTTTTGCTGCCTTTGACATCACAAAATCCCATTAACTACAAAATAAAGGTAAGAAATGCCTAAACTTACTAAATATTAATAAGCTAAATATGATAGCTTATATACATTTCAGAAAACAAATTAAGTATTCAAGTTTTTCCAATCACTAAGGTTCCCTTAATGTATAAAGGCATCGTAATCACCAAACTCAGTAGAAAACCTGAAATATTTAGTATGTCTCTACTCCTCATTCAAAATATACTGCAACTGTAAGATTCAATTACCTTGGAGAATTAAAAAAAAAAAGATAAAATTAAAAATTAAAGTGTAAAAGTTATTCTCCTTTGGCTTAGAAGCCGGGGAGGGCATGTAGATACACTGAAGAACACAGCACTAACACTTCATCACAGTGTCGCTTATTTCTAAAAGAAGTCCTGGAAGATGTGACAGAACATACCTGAACTGTTGCGATTGAAGTTTCAATTTGGCTCAGAGTATGAAGTTTCTTTTTCATGCTGGTTAGGATGGCAGACCGAGGGGGCGGTGTGACTGACATGGCTTGTGGTCTGTTGATGAGGAGATCTTCATGCTGCCACTGTTCAAAGAAAAAGATATGTAATAAAATCAGCAGAAAAAAAAAACTTCAAATAAACAAGGGAAGGGAGCTGTGTGTTAGGACCTGGGAAGACAAAAATCCAGCTGCAGCAAAGTGGCGTGGGCAGGAAAAATAGAAGAAACATCATGAAAGAATCACAACCAAACTTAATTAAAAAATATATATACATATATGTATATTAGGGGAAAGGCAAAAAAAAAAAAAAAAAAAGAATCACAACGAAGTGAAAATTTTCCCGAGGTAGAGACTAGCTGATAAAATTTCTTGGAACAGTGATATGCAACATCAAAATAGTAATTCCTACTCTATGTCCTACTCTATGTAAAAGTCTAGTACACAATTCCCCAAAGATAACCTCGGGGTAAGAGGCTGGAGCAGGGGTGGTGGCAGGGAGGGCTGTGCAGCATGGAAGGCCAAGCAAGGCACCAAAAAGAAAACAATGGTCAGCAGTAGGCGAGAGAGGTTCTCTCAAAAGAGAGAATCCTAGGAAGTGACAAGAACATGGGCAGGCAACTGTTGAC
>NW_011918114.1:0-1817 GCF_000151845.1 Pteropus vampyrus | reverse complement strand
TCATAAAAGTATCAGATTTTAAAATAATACTTTTTCCTTGGGCAAGTGTTGCAAAGACCACCACAGAAATAGCCAACCAAAGAAAAATCTTTTCATTCCCTTGCATGAGTTACATTAGACAATAGAACTGTTCTCAACCATATCCTAGCTGAAAAAGGTGGTTTGCTCTATTGTTAATACCTCCTGTTGTATTTGGATAAAACACCTCTAATAAAATAAAGATGGACTAAAATCCAGAAACAAGCCAAGTAATTAAATACAATGTCCCCTAACACATCACAGTTCTTTAATATCTTCACTTAAATGCCCTTAGACATTGCCTCCTGATTCAAATCTATTCTTCATGTTGGACTTAATATTTTGTTTATTATAGAAATTTTTGCTGTTATAAATCTTTGTTTCACATAGCTTGATGTTATAAAAACACCATTCTAATAATGGTTGTTTAGTGTTTTGTGATGATCGCTAAGGCCTATGAGACTTCATATAAGAAAACTCAAGAAACTACAGAATATTTTTGCTCTTCAACATAATGGTAAAGCCTTCCTCTGATCTGGCACCCTTATTGCTCAAATACAGCCTGAGGCTCCTAGAGAAAAAAAAAATGAGAAACACTTTTCTGCCTACATTGACTGTGATATACTTGGAATGAGCCTTCCTTCCAACAAGGGACCAACAATGGCATAACATATCGAAAATGAGCCATCCTGACAATAGAGGACTAGTGATGCTTTTAATAGCTCATCAGTGTTTCTTTTTCCAATCATTAGTCAGCAATGCTTTCAAGAAAATATCTTAATCAAAAGGGGGACAATATTTTATAATAATATAAATGGAATCACTTTAAAATGGTGTCAGAGTTGCCATGCCAGAGGAACTAACTTGCATGTCTTATGCCTCAAACCTTTGTAATAGTAAAATAGTACAAAATAACTTTTGGATTGGGCCTAAAGCAACATTATGTCCCAAAGAATTATTTACAAAGATATCAGGAAAGCAGATATTATAACTACCAAACCGACAACTATCAGACTGAAAATTAAAACATTGTTTAGAATTAGTGTCACTGTTAACTTATCTGCAAGAATAAAAATGCCTTCCATTGATAAAATTGTTCTCCTTCTCTTTCTCACAAACACCCCTTGCCTTTGTCTCTTAATCAGAACACTGGGTTTCTGCCTGAATCAGTGCTTCCTGAATCGCTACTCTTTTTTAATTTCAGATAAATAAATGTTTATTGTCTCTCACTTTGGCCTTTTATTTTTAGGTTAACATAGTTTTCCAATCCAGTGGTCACTTTTCAGTGCTTACATTCCTGGCTCTATTTGTCACATTAAGAGTGTTGACCACTCTCTCCCTGAAACTCTTCCTCATGGTTCCCTTGATATCATTCCATTCTGACATTTTTCTTGCCTGTCTGAACTCACTCCTTCTAATCTCCTCCTGGCTTTTATTTGGCCACTCTTCCGCAGACACTGTGGTTACTTACCTAAAAGTTTTCTCCCCTTGCTCCTTTCTGTTGGAATCCTGATTTTGTTGACATATCCTCCCTCCTCTAAGTGGTAAGCATTGCCCAAGAGTTGAGCCCAGTCCTCTGAGATAAATCTTGATTAGTTTAAACCACCGGTTCTCAAAGTATGGACCCAAGACTAGCAGCGTCAGCTTCCCCTGGAACTTGTCAAAAATCCAAACTCTCAAATCTCACACTAGAACCAGAGCCCAGCATCTGTGTTTTGACAAGCCCTGCAGTGATCTTGATGCATGTCAAATTTAGAACCAATGGTCTAGCCAATCAAGATGAGTGGTCCTTATTTCCC
>NW_011918113.1:0-1834 GCF_000151845.1 Pteropus vampyrus | reverse complement strand
TGCCCAGAGGAACTAACCGCCTCATAAACCTCCTGAGGGGCATTTTATGTGTTTTTCCCACCAGCTCTCACAGGGACCCTGAGAAAGACCCCCTTGCACTGAGATTAGGTGGGCGGGGTGAGGGACATTCCTGACCCAACTCATGGGGTCAGCCCGGGTCGCAGAGGACAGAATTCAGCCACTGGGGCTCAACTTCTCCACTAAGAAATAGCTTTCTGCAGTCAGCATTTACAAAAAGAGGGATGGTTGAGTATGAGGGGCTGAACAAAAAGTCAGACACATCCCTGTCCTCGTGAGGCCACTGTCTAGGCGTGTATGTATGTATATTTTTGTATAATATGTTATAGAAAATAATTATACTCTATAAAATATTATTTATAATTTATCTAACATGTAGTTTGTACATTACATAATAAATTTATGTCATATGCCACATAACTATATAAATTACATATTATACAAATATATTCTAGTATAATTATAATTTATAAATATAATATTGTTTAATTTTATTCTCATAAACTTATATTCGCAAAATATAAATATACACTTTATTAATATATTTATTTATAATTAATTATATAATATAATTTGTATGTGATATGTAATTTATATATTTATGTATAATGTATAAATAAGTGGATTTGTATAGAAATATATTTAAATATAATATGTATATTTCAGTATCCATTCGGGTCTGCAGTCCGTGTTCTTTTGCAAAGGCAAATTTCACTTGGGTTTTGGTCGAAGCCAAAGGACACGCATGCAGCTTCATGTAATGCTACAGGAAGAATGAAGTGAATCCTTTATCTTAATTGAACCTGGACCCGGTCGCCATATTTTCCTCAAGACTGAGGGATGAACAACAAAAATGTGCGCTCTGTAACGCAGAACCTGCTCAAAATGGTCCTATCCTATTGAACCAGATACTGAGCTGCTTTTCAGAGACGACAGGCAGGAAGGCAAGTTGTACAATGGGGCATGAGCAGACGAGAGAACTTTGACCTCCAGTTGCACCCGGAACCAAAGTCTCATTCACACACACGGAACCAAAGGACTGGGACATAACAGGAACTCGAACCCTGGAACCTCTTCAGAAGCCAAGAGTCCGTTGTCCAGGAAGGGCCCATGTTGACGCCCCTTACCATAAATGGCCAAGTCACAAGGTCTTCCGATTCCAACTTGTCCCACCAGCACTTCCACATACCTGTTCTCCCAACCCCTAAAAGCCCCTTAACCTAGTCCAGTGAACAAGATGGATTTGAGGCACCATTAGGTCTCATATCTTCTTGATTGGTGCCTTCTGGATCAATTAACCTTTCTTTACTTAAAAAAAAAAAAATGCTACAGGAAGAAATGTAAAATCCTTCTGACCACAGTGCTGGAGGCTGGGACCAGGTGGCCCAGGCAGCAGGAAGATGGGCGTTGAGGGTCCAGGAGTCTCAAGCCCCAGGCTCCCTCTCTTCCTCTCTTCCTCCCTTGCAATCTATGGTCCTTAAAATGTCCCAGGACCCCCATGAACTGGCCTCTGCTGCTCCTTGGCCCCACGCATTCCCCTCTTCACTGCCCCTCTGCCCTGCGATCACCGCAGCCGTGGAGCCATCTCTGAGCTCACTGTTCTCTCTGCTAGGAGTGCAGAGATTTAGGAATCCACGTCACAGCCACCACTCCCTTCCTCCAGGCCCCCACATGAATGTCACTTGTTAGGAGAGGCTGCAGAACAGCTCTACTTAAGTAGAACTATCCATACTTCCCATCTTGTTTGTGCTGCTTGGTTATACATTTCCTAGAACTCAACACTTGCAGGCACAGGGTGCATATCTCCTTAGTTTGA
>NW_011918112.1:0-2508 GCF_000151845.1 Pteropus vampyrus | reverse complement strand
GGAGACTAGATATACTGCATTCAAAGAAAAGATGCCAATTAAATGTACTTTCTCAACAGTAGGTGCTCCAGTACCATAGAATGTGATCTGTATCCTTGTTAACCAATATTAGATACTAGTGTTCCATCACTTTGGATTCTCATTCATTCTCTCTCTCTCTCTCTCTCTCTCTCTCTCTCTCTCTCTCTCTCTCTCTCTCTCTCTCCCCATCACTCTCTCCCTCCCCTTCCCCCCTACTCCTCCTCAGCATCAAAGAATGCTGAGAGCTAGAGCCTAGGTAGACGCACAGGAGGGGAGAAGAAATGGAGAACAATTATAATACAGAAAGCATAATATATAAGATGGATATGTTTGGAGTCTGCCACAAATAAATTGAAATATTTACTACTGGTTAGCTATCTGACTTTACGTGAATAATTAACTTGTCAAGACTTGATTTCCTTTTATTAAAATGGGGATATTAATTCTACTTCATTAGGAGAGTATGAGAATTAAATGGAAGGTAATGTTTGTAAAGGGTTTAGCTTAGAGCCTAGCATATTAATAGGAGCCTAATAAATGCTAGATCTATCCATGTGTCTCACTTTAAAGATGCCATTATATTGAAAGGTCAGTTCACAGTATGATTTTTTTCTCCTATGGATGCTTTAAGAGGTTTTTTCTTTGTTTTTCAACAGTTTAACTAGATGTAGCTAGTGGTGTTTTCCTTTGTATGCAAAAGAAATGCTTGCATTCATTGCTTTAACTGAATATGTGGCTTGAAGTCTTTTAACTGCTTTTAAAAATTCTCAAAAATTATCACCTTTCAACAAAAATTGTTTCTAGACCATTTTCTTTCTCCTTTGCCTCTAGAACTCCAATTATACCTATGTTTGTCTTTATCACTGAATCTAGTATCTCTTATGCCCCTTTCTATATTTTCAACTCTTTTCAAAATTATATGCTTCAGCTATGTCTAATTTGCTGGTAAATGCCTATATTATGCTCTTTTTTTCCCCTTTGTTATGAAAATATTAAAAAACACAGAAAAGTTGAAAGAATTTTACACTGAACACTAATATATCCACCAACTAGATTCTACCATTAGTATTATATTATACTTACATTATCACATATCTACAAATCCATCTCTTTCTCTTTAATGCATTTACCATTTACCATTTTGTACACCCACTAACAATGTATAATATGTATATTTAAATGTATAATTAAAATGCATAGATCAGTATACTTCCTTCTGAATACCTCAGCAAGTATACCATTAGCTAGAGTTCAGTATTTGTTTATAGTTTTTACTTTGTTTGAGGCATGATTTACATATAATGAAATGTACAGATCATAAATATTCATTTGCTGAGTTTAGATAAATGTGAATACTTCTATGACCCAACCCCTATCAAGATATAGAATATTATCATCACCCCAGAAAATTTCCTCATGCTTCTTCCCAGTCAATCCCAACTTCCACATCTATAAGCAAGCATTGTTATTTTTTTCCACCATAGATTAATTTTGCCTGTTTTAAAATGTCATATAAAGTGAATCATACAGTAGATATCCTTCATGTAAGACTTTTTTACACAGACTAAGACTTTTGAGATTCATCCATGTTAAGTATATTAGTTGTATTAATTTCTTAGGGTGGCCGTAAAAAAGTACCTAAAATTGAGTGGCTCAAAACAACAGAAATTTGTTGTAGACTAAAAATATGAAATTAAGGCATTGGCAGAGCCATGCTCTCTCTGATGGCACTGTGGGAGAATCCTTGCTTCTGCTTTTGATGTTTGCCAATCGCCTATGGCACTGCTTGGCTTGGAGATGTGTCACTACTGTCACATGACTGTCTTCTCCCTGTGTATCTTCACATCATCTTCTCTGTGTGTGTCTCTGTATCCAAAGTTCCCCTTTTCATAAGGACATCGGTCATATTGGATTAGGGCCCACACCAGTGACCTCACTTTAACTTGATTACTTCTTTAAAAACCCCATTTCCAAGTAGGGTCACATTCTGAGGTACTAGGGGGTGTGGACTTCAACATATCTTTTGAAAGGGGATAGGATTCAACCCGTAACAGTAGTTTATTCCCCTTTATTGCTGACTAATATTCCATTGTCTGAATATTTCAGTTTATTTTTAATCTATTCCATTAATGGACAATTAAACACATACCAATTTTGAGCTACTATGACAAAGCTGCTATGAATATCCTTGTAAAGTCATATTGTGTGTGTATGTTCATTTCTCTTATTAACTAGGAGTAGAATTGCTGGATCATAGAAAAAAAAAGGAATTTAATAAGAAACAGTCAGATCTTTTTCTAAAGTGGTTTTACCATTTTGTACACCCACTAACAATGTATAAAAGTTGCCTTACTTTGTCACTGTCACAACATTGTCATTGTTGCAAGTAGTTTTTGTTTGTTTATTGTGATATTATTGTGACAAAGAGCTTAGACAAATTCACCAAAAAATCAAAAGTTACATTGCCTTGGTGCAGATGCTCCTTGG
>NW_011918111.1:0-1941 GCF_000151845.1 Pteropus vampyrus | reverse complement strand
TGCCTGGCAGGTGCATAACAAACATTTGTCGAATACATGTTAAGTTAATGAAAAACTAAATGAATGGGGAGCAGTGGATAATAGAACCTTAAATTTATTTGGGGAATATAATTATATAAACATATATATATTTGTTCATATACAACTATAACAATATTAGTTTATTATGTTAAGTGAATTGTATAATATTTATATTTATTATCTTTAAAAAAACACAAAGAATTCCTTCAGGTATTGTTAAAGATAGCTCCCTCAGGTGTATCAGAAGAAGAAGTGTAAAGCTAGTCCTCATACCCAGAGTAAGTAGACCAGATGAACAGTACTCTTACTGCCAGGAATAATTATACCTTACAAATCACCTCAGATTGGTTACTTTACACTTGATAGGTTTCACATTTTAACAGTATGAATGTCTCTCAGATTAATGTAAAATGCCAGATAATTTTTTGTTTTTTCTTATTCATTTGAAAAATTTTAACAAGATAGTATTTTCCTTTCCTAAATCTGCACTCCCGAGGGAAATATGGGCAAGGCAAACAAACATGATTTCTCACAGTTTTAAGATGTCTGTGGGAACCACTTAGAAGAAGGGGTGGGTTTGATTATATCCCTAATCCCTTCTAGTTTTAACATTATATGACCACTTCAACTGCTTGACAGTACAATCAATTAGGGCAATTATTGCTATTAGATTAAACCTACAGAAAATGTTTCCTTTTTATCAAATATTTTGCTCCCGAGGAATCTTTCACAGGTGTTAATTCTAATGGTGGACCAATATAGGGACATTTTCTAATTAGGCTGCAACCTGAAATTTCTGGATTGTTTTCTCGGTGGGGATGCAGTTCTCTGCAATGGATAGACTGAATCCCAGCCTTTTAGAAGACTCTGGAATCTAAATTGGGGTTCACTGCTTATTAGGTATGTGGCTTCTGAGCTTTGATTTCTTGTCCTATAAAATGGAATTAGTAACATGTCTCATAGGGTTATTGTGAGCATTTACATAACCTCAGGAAGCTTTGAAGGTCCTTGGACAGTGAGTTTGCATTTTAAGATTTGTGCTGTTGTTCCCAGATTGCTAGGTCTGTAAGAATGCACAACAGCCAAAGAACCCTACAGTCGACCCATGACAAGTCCACCATACCAACAGAATCATGAAATGGTCAGCTCAGCTACTTGCATTATTAGTTTATTTCTACATCCACCAGTCCATAAATAAACCTGTACGTCTCTGTAATACAGAAATTCATCTGACTATATTAACCATATGTCAGCAACAAATTTTACCTCTGAGACAGTAAATACCTATTAGTATAGCTCAATGAAAAAAATCTAGGTGGCTTAGAGAAGTTTTATCAAGGACCAGAATCCAGGCATTTACCTGGTACACCTGTTCTAGCATTTTATCTTTTTGACAGTTACCTTTAAAAATTATCCATCAAATTGTTTTGGTCCATCTGAGTAGATTTATTAAATATGTCCCAATGTGAAGCTTAAGATAACGAAACAATCTGTAATTAAGGTTATTTCAGAAGTCATATAGATGAGTAGCATAGAAAATTTAATATTTAAAATGAATATTTGAGAATAATAATTGAAATGATCAATGGTTCTAATTATTGCTTCAGTAGTGTTGATTATTAAGAATATTTATTGAACTTTAATAAGTATTATATATAGGGCTATCTCAAGTAAAACTGTACAAGCAATAAATGTATAATTACATTTCTATTAATTTATAACAATTGTATGATTTTTTAGGCATGTTTTGTTTAACAAGATAGCTAGAGGCAAATTAATATCATAAAGCAATATTCCTAATATTGACTATAAATAGATGTTTACTGATATATTATTATAATATTAATAAGATTTGGATTATATATGTAATGATTATATAATTGGGATTTGCTGCAAAGTAATGAGGCTCACTTTTTTAAC
>NW_011918110.1:0-1531 GCF_000151845.1 Pteropus vampyrus | reverse complement strand
CCCATTCCTGGACCCCTGTGAACCAGGGGTGGGGCTTCGCTTTTTAATCCCTTGTTATGCATGGTGCTTTCTCTGCCCTCCCTTAGCCCTGGGGGCAGAGGCTTAGACTTAATAACTTTTAGACCTGCAAGAGCTTCTAGAAATTCTGTGATCCTCAAACCCTGCCCCCTTGAAGAAGCAGTATGGAGGCCTGTCCTCACTTGCAATGAAAAAGGAGATCTTTTCTCAACTTGCGGGGAAAATTAAGATGATAGATACATTCTCTCATTTTAAGTTTTCTACTAAAATTTAAAAAGACTCATGAACCTCTTGAACACCCACAGAAGTAGAAAGAGTAGTATAATGAACCCCCATGAACATATCATGGGGCTTCAACATTCATCAGAAGCTTTTCTAGAAGAATCTTAAACCTTTGGTATTTGCTTCCCCACCCCCAACCGATCTAGGTAACCAATGAGTATTAACAAAAACTTGAGTTGATTTCATTTAAAATATTTTACTAGGAAGACCAGGTGCTGTAGGCGTAAAAAAAAATAAAAAATAAAGGATTGTAAGCTGACAAGGTCCTTGCAATCTGTGAGGTCAACCGAGGTTGCCTTACCTAAAAAACTTTAAATAAGTAAAAAATTAAAATTAAAATATTTTAGGTATGTGCAACTTGAGATGCACAGACCTACAAACAAAATATGTTTTCCGCTAGTAAAATTGTTCCTTTTTCATATGATATAACCAAAGATGTCTGTAAAGAATTCCATGGCTTGCAGTGCAAGTATTAGAACTGTTGATCCCCTCATTTTCAGACGAGGGGTCTGGGACTGCAGGGTTGTGCGCTGGCCACAAGCTCACGCAGCGCACAGGGAATGGGCTGGAATGGGATTAGAACTCAGGCTTCCTACTGCCGCGTGGGGCCTGGTCCCAAAGACCACACTTACCCCTCTGGGGCTCTGCCGGGTGGCTAGGGGAGGGCTAGCTGCAGGTAACAAAGATATTTGCGAAACAGAGGTACCTTTCAAGTTTCCCAAGTCCCCCTCACACTAAAGAGTTTTAACTGTGGCCAGCAGGCCTGTTTTCTAGGTGACTTACCAAGGATAAAGAAATTCTTCCTTCACAATCTCGTCTTGGTTCTCTGGCATTTGACCCTTTCTTCTGAGATTTTTTCCCCATTTCTTCCAACTGCATCCTCCTCTGTCTCTCAACTGCGGCACCCCCAGATCTCTGCCCCCACTTTCTGCCTATCTTGAACCCCTTACCACTTCTGTGCTCTCTTAGATCCTATGACCTGCCCTCCTCCCCAAAATGGCGTCTCCCCTCCTACTGTTTCTCAGCTTTGTCCCTTGAAGGTCCAGCCAGCATTCCCTGACCTTGGCATGAGACATTTGCTTTTTAAAAGTTCCTGCAAGACACCATTATTGAGCTGACACCTGGAAGCCTAGGGGACTCTTAGTTGTCCCGGGATAGGCTGAGGGCTTGGGGTACCTCAGGAGAGCACCACCCCAGGGGTCATCCACACATCAGCAGAGATGGTTTTTGG
>NW_011918109.1:0-1618 GCF_000151845.1 Pteropus vampyrus | reverse complement strand
TTCCTTCCCTTCCTTCCTTCCTCCCTCCTTCCTTCCCTCCTTCCTTCCCTCCTTCCTTCCTTCCTTCCTTCCTCTCTAGGCTGGGCCCTCTTGGGGCCAGCACTTTCACAATAATGAAGATAAGGGCTAGTGCTCCATAGGGCTAAGTAGAGACCAGGCCCTGCTCTAAGAGCTTTACAAGTATTACATAATTTTATACATATGACAGCCACATCGGTTTGTATAATCACCTTCTTTATTTCACATCTGGAACACCTAGGTACAGAGAAGTTGGGAGTTTGCTCAGAGTCACAGAGCTAGGATTAGGGCCAGGCAGTCTGGCTTCAGAGCTGTGTTCTTAACTATGGCACCACATTGTGTCGTCCATGCAGCCTCAGACCGGGGAGTGTCCATGACGCCTCGCCCCACACCGATGCTGCCTCTTTAGTATTTTCTGCACCTGCTTCAGCCTCATCTTCCCCTCTCTGCTCCCACTCCAGGACTGGCCTCCAGGGCCTGGAGCAGAGCACTGGGCTTCTGGCCACTCCTTGCTGTCTCCAGGCTGCCTTCTCTCTGATCATCCTCCTCACTGCCACAGAAGTCTGGTCCTATTGCTCCTCTGATTCAATCCCTAGGTGGTCCCTGCCACCTCCCCGCTCACCTCTGACTGTTTCCAGTCTTCTCTCTCTCCCTCTGCCACATGCACCCAGCGTTCCACAAACATAATGGGGTTTCTTCTGCTTTGAGCCCTTTGCATAAGCTGTTCCTTCTTCCTGGAGCACCTTTCCTATCTTCATCTTGACCTATTAGTATCAAGACTCAGCCCAACTCAGCACCTGCCTCTCTGGGGAGCCCTCGCTCACCACGCATCCCCTCTACCCATGAGGGCAAATCGCCTCCAGATGCATGCTTGAGAGGCCTGAGCCTGTGTGTAAGAAGTCCAGCTCCTCAGTGCTGCCTTGCTGAAGAGATCCCAGGGCAAGGTGTCTGAGGACCCCCAGCTCCCCTCATCCCCAGCTGCTTCAGTCTTCCCAGCCCAGGAACCAGTCATATGAGTGAGTGGTTGCAAATAATTATATACCACAGGCTTTGAGTTGCCCAAGCTGATGCCAAGTGGAGCAGGGACATGCTGGCTCTGCCAAACTCTGATCATATTACAGGTTCATAATCGAATTAAATGTTTTTTTTTTTAAACCATTAAATTTTGGGGCAGTTTGTGATATAGCATTAAATATCCAAAACAACCATTATTGATACTTTGGTATCTTTTAATCTTTATCTCTTTCTATCTCCATTGCTAACTATATTTATATCTATATTGTATCATTCTTCCTCCACTTATAACATATAGTGGTAATTTTTTATTATGTCTAGAAATAAATATCTACATTATTATTTTGAATGGCTGCAAAGCATTTCAATGTATGGCTTTACCATAATTTTTATAATTATACCCTACTATAGATTTTTAGTTTAATTTGGTTTTATTGCTACTATAAATAATATTGAATGAATAGTCTTGAACAGCATTCAGTGTAACTGTTAGATAATTTTCTTCAGGATCATTCTCAGAAATTGCTTGGGTTAAAAGTAAAGGCTTTGGTATAGACAGAGTTCCATCATTCCCCATGGGCTTATC
>NW_011918108.1:0-52665 GCF_000151845.1 Pteropus vampyrus | reverse complement strand
TTGAAATTGAAGGTGGTGGTCCGCAAGGAAGTCCTAAAATATATAAAGAGAGAGAGAGAGAAAGAAAGAGAGAGAGAGAGAGAGAAAAGAAAGAAAGAAAGAAAGAAAGAAAGAAAGAAAGAAAGAAAGAAAGAAAGAAAGAAAGAAAGAAAGAAAGAAAGAAAGAAAGAAAGAAAAACAGTATACTTCAATAACTTTGAAACTGATTTTATGTACCAATTGTCATATTTGGTACTTTTATTTGAAACAAAATGATCGCACAGAAGCCAGCATCACACAACAGAGAAGGAACACAAAAGCTTCCTAAAGCCACCGTGTGGTGTGTGTCCACATCAACCTGACCAAGAACTTGAAACTAAGAATGTCAATATCTTCATGAATGGAGCTAGCAATGCTTCTATAAGCAATCATGGATAATAAAAGGAAACACATTCAGAATTAATCATCTTAAGAAGAGTACCAGATTTTATAAGAAATCAGAACGGATACTGGAAGAAGAACATAGGCGTTTAAACACCTAGTGGCAGAGCATCTACTACAGCTTATACAGATACGGAGGAATACCCGCTGGTGTACCTATGTGAAGAGGTCGATTTAATTTAACCGTACACTCAGTTTTAGCACCCCCAAAATGCCAGAATTAAGTGATTTCATTGGACCAATGAAATTAGCACGAATAGGCTCGATTTGATTATGCAAAAATTCTTTGGTAAATATGTAATATGTGAATGCTACATTACTGCATACACATAAATGGTTTTATATATTCAGAAATCTAAAGGGTTACGTGTCATGACTTTGATGACGATTGACTACTTGAATGAATTGTACCAAAAACAGAATTCTAGTTTGCGTGGGGTCCTTACCTACACACTGAGGCGGAGAACTCCATTTTCCCATGTTGCATGTTATACCATCTTCTTCAGATAGCCGGAAACCATCTTCACAGATGTAACTTAATTTGGTGCCATGTGCATAAGGCTTGGGTTCAGATGTTCCATTCCTTTCTTCCGAAGATCTAGATACATTAACGGTTCCATGTTCTATGTGAGGTGGTTGAGAACATGGATATTTTTCTAGATGTAGAACAGAGATCAAAGGATCAATCACAAAGATAACGTTTAAATCGAAAAATGAAATCGAACACTGTTCCGCATATTGGAACAAGGATAACTTGAACAAATTAAATGATTTGAAAACTAAAAAGTATCTGAAATTTGCAAGAATGCATGTCTCCCTAGTTCACTTGAGGAGTAAAATGTGCATAAACAAAAACCGTATCTGATAATTACACGGTAACCCAAAGTTTTTGTCTGTGTTCGTTTCACACTCAGAGTGGAAGAATTATGATTGAGCTGTGGACCTAGATCGTGACTTGCTGTTTCACGGTGAGCGGAACAGGAACAGAGAAAGCACAGAGGACTCTGAACCTCCTGGAGAGAAGGTTAAAAGGCAAGTTCCGTGCTACTGACCGACACAGCGTGGGACTGACTGCCATGTCCCATTCTTGCACACGATTTCTTCTCCTCCCCGAATTAGAGCATTTTCTTGACAAAGAATAGATATTTTGTCTCCATCTTGATAATTCACCGTAGTTGTCATATTTCGAGCTCTGGGAATCTGAGGTGGAGGTGGACATCTTTGTACTTCTAAAAGTATTAAAATTAAATTCCTTGATGAAAAATCATAAGTTAAAAATATTCAAAGGACAGTTCAGTAAATAAAAATGTCAGTAATAACAGATTCTAAAAGATCAAATTATAGCGCCGTGTTCTATGTTTAAATATGTCATACTTTTCAACTTGTTTAGCACTTAACATATCAAGTTTGGTTTCTATTCTCAAGGCCTTCTCTGTAGATTCTTCCTTTTATTCTTTCTGTGACCCATCTTGCATTATTTATGTAAAGTCTATGATAATGAATTTGAATATTAGGACGCTCTGCCTGAATCACTCACTCCAAAGCAGGCTCTGAATAAAGACGGAGATCACATTTTTTCTTACAGACAACCATCATCGAATGCATTGCAATTAGAGGAAAATCCTCACAAGAATGTAACTGGAGAAAACATACCAGATTTCGAGATTAACTATAAAGCTATAATTATTAAGGCCATGTGTGGGGAGAAGCATCGATAAATGCACAAATAGAGGGCCCAAAATAAGTCATCATTTCCACAGCCGATTGATTTCCACTCCAGTCTTTCCCACCCACAGTCCTAGAACTGCTGGCTCTCTACATACAAAAAAGAGCATCGTCTCTTATTTTACATCATACTCAAACTTAATTTAACATGGCGGATACACCTAAATATAAATGTAAAACTATAAAGCTTCTAGAAGAAAATATCGACAAACACGTGTACTCCACACCTGGACATATTATTCATTCCTGCATATTCTAGGCCCTTGGGAATTGGTAAAAACATCGAGGAAAGTGAGCCAAGGTGCCCTACTGTTGGAGAAGAGAAATAAAGTTATGGAAAGTGGAAAAGAGAGTGAACCCCGTGTTATTGGAACCGGTGGTGACAACGTGACTCAGAATTTCCAAGACAGATGGAGATAAACAAATAGATGACTCAACAGATACATCCGTAGATTGATACCTACAGAGACAGACACATTCATCGATAGTTAGATAAATACATAATAGTTATAGGCACAGGCAGAGGCACATTTGTAATATAAGAAATTAGAAGTGATGGTGTTCCAGCAGTGACCAGCATACCTACTGTCCAGATGTCAACTTAAGGCCACCACATTTCTGGGTGGTTTGTTTTATAGCTGACTAATGCACATGACAATTAATATTTAGAAACAGTGTTTTGGTCATTTTCTAAATTACCTTCCGATTTTAAAATTACTTGTAACGATGAGATAAAAAAAGTTAAAGACGCAAAGAGACTCCTCTTACGAGAAAAGAGGACTTAATTAATTTTGAAAATGTTATACACAAGAGCTTACCTGTGCAGGTTATTTCGGGATCCCATCTTCCATTTATGCAGACTGAATTTTTTTGTTTTGATTTTCCTTTACATGTGTAACTTACATTCATATTATGGCCGTAATTAATCTTATCGGAGAGGTGTGCCTCAATTACAATTGATCTTGGAAATTTACACATCGCAAGTTCAGCTGTTGCTATAAAATAAAAATATTCCCTGAAAACACTAATTATAAGAATTCAAGTAATTAATACAAAAAATACCAGCGATAGAGTCAATAGTATCATGAAATTAGAATGTATGCCTATGAATTCCACCGACGAAGCCATTCCTGATCATACGGCATGAGATGGGCTATTACGTATGGACGTAGGCCTATGTCCCGTCTTGAAATTTTAGAGAAAATATCCATCGTAAAGACATTTTTTCCTTTGGGGATCGGAAGAGCATAGAGGTGCACTTTCTGGATGATCTGTGTAGTGAAGAGTCATCACACGACTAAACTTGGTCCCATTGGAAATTGTGCAAATGTTCACATCCATTTGTTTCTCTACATTATATTTAACCCACAATCTTAAAATGTTAAAATAAAAACAATTCTCTGTGGAAATAGAATATATGAAGTTGTCTGTTTAATGATGTTTTCAATAACGTTGATATAAGATAAAGATCAAAGTTGATCTAAGATGTAATATACAGAATGTGAAAATTTAAGCAGAACTTTTGCATGACCACCAAAAACAGAAGAAGGCGGATGTTTAAGTCATGAGCTATTTTGTATAGATACTCCTAGAATACTTAGAAGCTAGTTTATGCACCAGATCATCCTGTAATCCCATCATACTATAATGCCATAATAAATCTTTGCTGGCTCCACTATGAGTTACATGTAGACAACAGAAGGTTTTTCATATAGCTACGTGTTTCAAAAATTCGATGCAGATGGAAATCCTTCTTTAGTTTGCTGAAATGTCAGGTCCTAGGTAGTGTTTTGTAAATAATTCTTTAAGAAAATAAACCTCTCGTGAAGAATGAAAAGCTAGGCTAGAGGGAGATACAAAATAAACACTGAGGAAGAAATTTTGGTCATATGTTTATGTATAAGTAAATTTAGTTTCACACATATAAAGATAAACAATGTTAATATCAGAACAGATCCGTAAAATTCTATTGCTAGCTTCTGTTTTTCCTCTGTAGACACGTATTGAACAACAAACAACAGATGTTTCGCTGTAACTTATGACCTAACATTTTTAAGAATATCTGTAAATTTCAAAAAAATATGGTTGCAAATATAGTTTTTTACAATACAAATATTGAATTTTTATTGAATGTGAAATTGAAAAGTGTATTCTCACCCACACACTGAGGAAGTTGGGTCCACATTCCCCTAACACACGTAACTGAGCTGCGTCCAATCATTACAAATGTTTCTGTGCAGTTGAACTCTACCGATTCTCCATGATGATAGGGAGGGGCAGATGACACCGCATAGCCATTGGCAAGTTCTGGCACAGTGCCACACGTACTGTCCTCCTCTGTGAAAATGTCACAGACACATCTCTCAAATACAATTCATGTGATTATATGAATATAAATGCAGTGTTGACTCAAGTTTAAGTATTAAGCTTTCGGATACATTACCAACACAGATGGGCAAGTCTGTCCATTGACCATCAACGCACTGAATGTGGTTAGAACCCTTCATCAGAAACCGAGGCTTGCAGACATAGCCCACCACTTCGCCGTGTGCATATTCTTCTCTAGGTGTGTTTTTAGCTTCCCCATTGAGGAGCGAAGGACTTCGGCCACAAGACTGGACTTCCCCTGTGGTAGAAATACTGCGTAATTGATGGCGAAATTTTTTAATTTACAACTTAATATCCAGTAAAATGAAGATATTTTTTCCTTTAATTAATTTGTTATTTATTATCTAACTTATTATAGCATTGTATTTTTAGGCGAGGCAACTTTTAGTTGACCTCACAGATTGCAAGAACCTTGTCAGCTCTCAGTCCTCTATTTTATATTTTTTACGCCTACAGCACCTGTCTTCCTAGGGGGTCTCCCATCCAAGTACTAACCAGGCCCGACCCTGCTTAGTTTCCAAGATCAGACGGGATCGGGCTTGTTCAGGGTGGCGTGGCCATAGACTATTGTAGCATCCTTAAACCAAGGAGGAAGAATGGTGTTTATCCTTGATTTCTATCTCCCAGTTTTATTATTTATATGAACTCGTTTTTTGGGAAGTATATTTCAGCCCAGAAAACATGTTCGGTATTATAGGTATTCTAAAAATACACGCAAACCAATGAATATGTTTGTGCAACTAACAGTGACATTTATATTCCACAGAAACATTTTATCAAAACCTTTTGAAAATATACCATCATTGGAGGCGAGCATTTGATCGATATGTTTTAACTTCAATTGTCATTCATGTGGTTGAACTGACTATAAGTTGCATGAATATTGTTTAGACACTCTCAGTGAGGTGAGGCCCATGCCGATCAACATTTCCAATCTTAATTGGAATGGTAGGCAAAAAACGATGACAAAAGCCATCTGTCCATCGATAGACACAACATATGTATCAATGGTTCCTTCCAATACATATTTCGAAAAGCCATTGAAGATAAATTTCTTGTGTAAGGAAATCTGAGGTGTCTAGTACCAAATGCATGTCCTCAGGTATATCTGGTTTAATGCACCAGACACACAAGAAGCCAAGGAACAGAGGAAACCAGTGTGATAACTTAAATTCGAATTCTTGTTTCAGCGACTCTCGGGTACTCACCTTTACATTTAGGAGGACTAGGGGACCACCCAAAGTGGTAGCACTGAACTGAGTCACTTCCGACAATTTTAAGTCTGTTTCTGCAGGAGAATTTCAACACGTCTCCAACCTTATATTTGATTTTCTTGGGCTCAGCAATTACATCTTGTTCTATATTGGGAACTCCGCATTCTTTTTCTATAGAAAAGGTCAAATAATTTAATGAGAATATATCATTCATCGTTGCCAAAGTGAATTTTCTATGTGTCATGTAAGAGTGAGGTGCTAGGTGTTGCATATCCAGAGAGGCATCAGATAAATCTTCTTCTTTGAAAAACATTATCTATTAGGTTTTATACATCCTTTAAATTCACATGGGACTCATCGAATAGCTATATATGTGTCCCGAAAATTTATCTATAAAGTCAAGTTGCTTATGATAGTGTATCTGATTCTGATTTCATTACTGACATTTATAAAATTTAATGTTGCGTTTTTTTGTATTATCAAAATATAAAACTATTCTCTCATATTATAAAAACACTAATGATGCAATTTTCACATTGCATAAATAAAAACTGGTATTTTTCTTTGATATAATTGAGGAACCAGAACATACAAGAGAGGCATTTCTAATATATTTCAGTTGATAAACATTAAGTCACTGAATTAATATTTTATGTGAATAAATCAAACTGAAACATAAAATAAAATAAAGAAATATGTCCAAGACCACGTAGGTAGGCATATTCTAGGTGTCCTGAATATTTATATAATATACAACACTCTCTTCTTATTATATCTATAATTTTTATTGGCTGTTGTTAAATGGTCGATTATTCCGATTCAAATTAGAAATGTGAAAAATTACCCCTTAAGATTGATAAAAAACTGTGAAATTTACGACATCGCTCGATTATAACAAAAGATGCATTTTTCTGATTTGGAATCTTCCTATCTTGGTAATTACCATGTAAAATTAACACCTGGAAATTAACAATTAGAATTATACCATAAAGAAAATTCATACTATCTAAAAGTGAAGTATTAACACATAATCACAGAAGTGGACATAAGTTAACTATTATTTTAAAGTAAAGCCACGCAAAAAATCACTCGATAACGTTGCTTTTCTGTTTCTTCCGATGTTGAGCTTTGTCGCTAGTTGAGATCACACTCTAATGAACACCACTGGAATTCCTCTCCTCAGATTCGATTCCAATATTCCACAAAGCAATTCTCTCATTTGTATGTGTCTGTTTAGATATTATGTGCTCATTTGATATGAATTCTTTGTCTCATCATATTGTGAAAAATGCCACCTTAACTACTCCCTATCCCCAACCCCACCGACAAAAGGATCTTGGCTTTTAGCTTTATCCGGCTGTTACATTTACATAAAGATAATAACTAAGAAATGTGATTTACAGAAGAGTCTGGATGAGCATAGCCTGAATTAGAGAGATTTATCTTTATCCAAAAGTCACAATCCTGAACCCCCGCACTGATTCTCGGAAATGTTAGCATGGACGTTTTACACTGAAGTGTGCATTTATTTAAAGTTGCTGCAAAATTGTTCGGCTGAAGTGGTTTATGATAGAAATGCCTTGGCAATCTCTCCCCAGAAAAGAGAACTTCCGGGATATTTGACAAAAACTCAAATATCAGCCAATCAGGTGCAATTTTCTCCTACATGGTTAAGGAGAGTTCTTTGAAACGAACACTAAACTCTTATTTGTTCACTTCTTGGAAACCTTATTCGTGCTGGCACATCCCTACCAATGTGTTCACAGAGTCATTCGTTTTATGAAAATTTCAACAGAAAGCCAGCCACATTGGCCACGTCGGTTTCTACTGTCTGTCTGTGTCACTCCAACTCCCTCTCTTTCACGTTTTCCTGTCATGTATAGTGACATCGGAAAGGCCATGAGAATCATACGTTATTTTGCATTCTTTTTTAAAGGAGGCCGCTCAAAATGGTAGAAGCTTCGGGCTTCGTACAAACCGGATCTAGCTCTAATTAATTCCTCGCCCCTGAAACCTCGGTGTCATCTTAAACTCATTTTCACTTAGAATAAAATCCAAACCCTTTATGATCCAACTCTTGCTGACACTTCGAACGTCATCTGTCTCTCTTCCATCACCAATTCCGACTCCAAGCTTTACGGTCTCAAAATATTTTTAAATAGGTCAAGTTCTTTGCTATGTCGCTCTTACGCACGCTCCTCTCTCTATCCAGAATGGTTTTCGAACTCTCTATGCAGAGATGCCTTCCTATAAGAAACAGAACCCTCGATCTCCTCCTATTTGTTAAGTCCCTGATTCTTTGTTTATTTTAACACAGTTACCTAAAAATATATTAGAAATATTTTTATCATCGGGTTCATCGTTTGGTTTAATTATTTTGTTTTCATACTGGAATGAAAGTTCTTGAAAGGCAGAATTCTGTATTTTTTCCTGTTTTCCCTTAGCCTATTTCTAGCCCACAAAAGTTGTTTGTTGACAGTAAGAATGAAGCACATTTAACTGGACCCTCGTCACTGCTCAGTGTGTCTACCTCATCTCGATAATAAATGCCCTGTGCATGCGTGTGTGTGTGTGCGCGTGTGTGTGTGCGTGTATGTGTGTGTATGTCTGTGTGGGTCTGTGTGTGTGTGTCTGTGCGTGCGTGTGTGTGGGTCTGTGCTTGTGTGTGTGCGTGTGTGTGCCTGTGTGCGTCTGTGTGGGTCTGTGTGGGTCTGTGCGTGTGTGTGTGGGGGGGTCTGTGCGGGTCTGTGCGGGTCTGTGCGGGTCTGTGCGGGTCTCTCTGAAGTCTCTGTGTCAAACCTTTTCTATCAAGCTCATGTTTCTCGCATGAGTTTGTCTCAGATTCCAAAGGAAAATGGAAGTGGTCAATCCCGATTCTCCACACTGTCGGAGTCACACGTCCTTTTGCCTTCCGTTCTCCTGTCCGGAGGCCGGAAGTAGCCCCGGAAGTTGACGCAAAGCGTGGCTCTCCCACGGAGGCTCTGCTTCCCTCTCCCGCCCGCCTTCCCAGGAGACCCGCCTCAGGTGCTCAGCCTGCTTCCCTGCTCCCCATGTCTCCTTCGGCATTCTCCAGGCAATCAAGTCTCCCATCTTTTTTTGTTTTTTGTTTTTTTTTAAAAAAAGAAGACTCAGCTCGCCCTGATATTTGCCAGTATTGTTTGGTTTTCAAAGCTTTGCACGCATACTGTTTGTTCCCTTGACTGGGAACACACTATATCCACTAGATTTCCACAGACTGACGTTCTATTTCTAACCCCGGAAAATAGATAGACGATTGGCAGACGTCAAAGATACTCATGTAATGGTCCACAATACTCGTCTAAGTGAAAAACTAAAGAGCTTCTCAGGACCCGCAGAAATGAACACTCAAAGTGGGAGGTAAGTGTTCATTTCTGCAGAAACTCGCGAACAAAGTAGCTAAGGACATTGTAAAAAATATATATATATATAGGATTTTGGTAATGAGTGCCCATAATATAATAGCCCGCATTTAGAATAACTAAAAAAGGATGCTTTTCTCACAAATCTGTGATGTGTATGGACCGTAGAAAACTCAGCCTCGATGTACTGGGATAAACAGATGATCCTCTTTGAGCTTCAAAACAGCCTCTCCTCCCTGTTCGCATTAGATGGTTTCAATCATTGTTCCTTTATAGTGACTCTACATAACTCAAATTTGTTTAACAAAATAAAACGCTTCAAATAGATTTGGGGAATTTTGGTACCTGAAAGAAAAAGAATACCTGAGGAAAAGTACTTACCGCGACATGTGGCTGTGTCAGACCAACCATTGTTACCACATTGTATGCTACCTCTGGTGTGTCCATCTCCATTTTTATATCCATCGTGGCATTCATAGACCAAGTTGTCATTGACCTTAAACCACGTGGCATCACCTGTGGCTCTGGCATTCTCAAATATTGGCATGTCACAAGACTCTAATGCATAATAGAATTGAGGATTTCATTTCTAATATTATCGAAAGTACAATCTAATCGAGTAAGGAAAAATCTCTATCAATTAGAATGTACTAAGAAATTACATGATATAAAAAATAGCTAAGACTACCAGTAATGAATCTTTGTCTTAAAATAGTTACTCAAAATGGAAAAGTATGTTTGTATAAAGCTCCATTCTTATCACTTAACTCTAAAAACATATTTTAAGAACATTTTTCTCAATGCAATTATACTTATGTATTTATTCCATGCTAGCAATTAAATAGGCCATCATAGATGTCATAATTTTGTTTAGTAAAACAGAGAAGCATTTCATGAATTCAGATACCAAACTTATTAGCACTTGTGACATATGTGCCAGAGAAAAGTGGATCAGTTGCACAAAAAGATTGATTTTCAACAATGAGAGTGAATTTTTAAACATTCTTAAAATTCTACTTCTGAACTAAATTTTAAAATTTACATGCTAACTTTTCCAAATATTTTCATAATGGCTGTGTATTCTTTTATACTTATTGAGATTGAATATAGAGGTATTTCCACATTTATAATAAGTATAAGAAAATAAAGTGCTAAACGATAGTCTCAATTCATACTAACACTAAACTTATGTAATGGTAATAAAAGTTTCAATAATTTATCTCAATTTTATAATGTGGTATGTAGCTGGCGAGCATAAAGCTTTAAAAAATAAAGCAAAACTATCCTAGTAAAAATAAGAACAATAGAGACCTTTTCTCTTCCCTAATAAGAGTGTTATAATGAATAAATGATCACGATTTAATATAAAATGAGTTTTATGAGGGGGAACCGTTAGCATTTTTTTCTTTGGCTAGTGTTCATCGTAAGCATAAAAATTGAAAAGAAAATGAAATGAAACAATAGAAATGGATAATTTAAATATCCACTTCACTTAAAGTGAATCAAAAGTCTCACTGCATGGCTTTGGGATAAATAAGATACACTGAGCGAATTATCTTAGAAGATCTTCATAAACATCGAGGGAGTTGGGACAAGGGTCATCGGTCAGCACAGCGGAATCTGGTGCCACAACTGGTCAGGCTGTCTAAAGGAAGTGACTTTTCAGAAGAGGACGTACCCTACAGTATCAAACACGAATTATACAGGTTAAGTTATCCCAAAATTATGCACTATGAACCTGTATCTTTACTTAAAAACATAACTTTTATGTCTCGGAAGAAATTCTCTGACGTAACAGTTTGACCACCTAAAAACAGGTGCCATAGGAAAGGAGTTTCAGATAAAAGGAAGTGAGTTTACACCAGAATACACAAATGGCTGCCTAACGAGTTTCTAAATCATGGCATGTTCCACAGTGGAGAGAACTGAAGAGAAAGATAGACTGACGTTCTCATCTTAAAAAGTAGAAAAATATATATATATTTTTCTCAAGACGCTTCTACTTATTCTTCCAATGGAACCACCTCAGCCCACCTCTCCCCCAAAAGAATTTGCTACAGTAAGCTTCTGTACCACGGTCACCAGCGTCACGAACGCCAACGTCACAAATGACTTACTAATGCATCGGGGTTGAGCTGACCACCCACTTTGCAGACACCTAATCGATCCTGTTGTCTGACCATCTTCTGTTACATATCCGCCTTTGCATTTATAGTGTGCTTCTTTCTCTACAGGATATGTAGACTCTGATTCAGAAACAAATCCATTCTGAATGTCTAGATCCAATTTTGAACATGTCTCTAGAAGGGAGCGAGCACAAGGAAAAGATAAACATGTTGTCAGTAAACATTTTCGTAAGGACACAAATGATATTAACAGTGTAAAAAAAATGAGTCATTTGTAAATGAAAACTTAAAAAACCCTAATTATCTAAGGTCTTGTATCAGAGAAAATAAGCAATGAGTTTCCAAAGATACTAAGTGAAGATACTTTTAAACTTTTTTTTTTTTTTGCGGAGTGGGAGGTACAAAGCAAGATTTAAAATACTCAGAGTCTCTTCTAAGAAGTGTGTGGAAACCTCTGTGTTTCGTGGGTCTGGACCCTATAGCTTGCCGGAACCCAGCTAGCAGTGGGCCTTTCCCTGTGACTTATTTTAACTACTGCTAAGGGTTGATCTTACATGTTCTCACCACAGGCCAAAATGACTGGTCACTGTGTGAGGCGACAGATGTGGTAGTTAGCTTGATCGTGGTGATTATTTCATGACGTAAACAGACGTCAAAATGGCAAGCTGTACCCCTTAAACACGTGCAGTTCCTATTTGTCAATGATACCCCAATAAAGCCGGAAAAAAACAAATTTCAAAAAATAAAAAAAAATATGAGCAGAAATTATATAGAAACTAACAATAGAGAACATGTGTCTAGTTAAAAGATGATTCACTGAAGACATTTAATAAAATTGAGAAATATCTGACAAGAATAATCAAGATACTTCCGGCCATCAGCAACGAGGAAACTGAGCTAAAACATGGAATCAGCCTCAGGGGGCTTCCATCGGGGGGCACTGGGAAACAGTCGGTGCCCAGCTGGATGCCAGAGAGACAGTGGCAAATGATGGGAGCTCTATTCTGAAAGTAGCTGTACTTGGGGGAGACTCTCCCAGACTACAACACAGGAAGAGAAAACCCAAGCAGAAAACGTCAGTCGTATTGAGCAAAAGAACCAACGGGCAAGGTTCTCATCACTAGAAGTTGAACTCAGAGAACCAGAGAAGAAGAAACTATCGAATGGAAGAGTCTACGGTCTGCACGGCAGCCCCTGGATTCTTGGGTCGAGTATATCACATACTGGGGTCGGTCAAAACACGAGAACGGGTAAGGGACAACTGCCAGGGCGAGAAGTACCAGGGAACGGGAACGTCCCAGATGTCCAGAGCACACATAAATTCGATCAGTCAGGATGGGAAGACCTCTTCAAACACAAGTCATTCAGCACAGAGACCAGACGAGGCCTCATGCTGCTCCTAGACTAAGGGCTCCCCAAACCAGCCTTAGTGACGTTTAAAGACAAGCCTCGAATGGACCTGGTTGACCCGTGATGACCTTAGCCTTCCCAAACAAAAGAAGTCCTTGAAGTCGCCAAGCCCAAGACTCAAGGTGCACTTTAGGGCAGGGGTCACTCAGGTGCGTGAACCTGTTCCTCTCGGCCTCATCATCGCATCCTGTCGACTCCCATTGGATCTGGTTGCTGCGCTGAAGCGCGGAGCCCCCTCCGCTGGCTTCCTGAGCTCCCACAAGATGCTCACACCCGTGGGCGATGGTCAAAACCGGTGTTCTTTACGCAGAAGACAACAGACATCCCTGTTGTGCCATCAGGCTGATGATACCACTTTATGATTATGGGCATCCACTTTGACGTTCTTTTACTGGTTTTTCTTCACTAATGTCTATCAAGAGGCTCATTTGTTTTTTCAAAATACGTATCGAAAAGAATTGTGTGTGTACTCATACACGCTAGGGAAAAATGAAACCAAATAGGTCCATCGGCAGAATAAAAGTCGATGTCCACATCTTGCCACAGGAAGAGGTGAGTGTATAGGTGAATATTAGAAAATCACAGACAGACTGGGACGTCAGACCAGTTTACTTACTAACAGCGATGCACTTGGGAGGTGGGTCCCAGCCGCTCTCCGTGCAGGTCAGTGAGCTCTGCTTATTTTGAAGAGTGAAGCCTGGGTAGCAGTCGACTTTTATCGAGTCACCCTGTATGTGTTTTGTTTGACGGGATGGAGAATATCCATTTTCCAAATAATTGAAAATACATTGTCCTAAGAAACATAAAATGATCATTAAAAAAAATTCATACATCTGGTCAAAATAGCAAATTAAAAATTATCTTTACAGTATTTAAATTGGAATTCATAAGCATCCAGAAATCATACAGCGCTTACGAAAAACTAAAGCTACTACCCAGTGTTCTTTAAGAAAGAAAAGTGAATATTCAATATCACTTGTCTGTAGTATTTATAATTTAAATATGTGGGAATGATATAGGTATTCTGGCGCAGGATTCTTAGCTCTCCTGGTTTTTTAATGAAATGCTCCTCAGACGAGGAAGAACCTCCATCGCTTGTTACGCTCATAGGACTCGTCCCCTGACCTTGCTTTCGTCACACAGGCGTAGCTGTGCGCACGTGTGTTTCTCTCCACTCTGAAATTCGTAGTCGTGCACTGTTACGAAGGGGTTTGCTTACTGCGGCAGGGCACTGCTGGGGACCATCCATCCCGTGTACAAGAGATGCGGTCCCAGAATTCTTGTGAATCAGTCACAAAGCCGGCATCACAGGAATAGTGAAACCATCTTCCTACAGTTACTGGAAAGTATAGTCTGTACACATTTTCACGATATAGGCTTCCATGTTTTATTTTCGGAATATCACATTGCTTAACTGGCAATTAAAACAAACAAAAAAACAGCGTGAATAATGTTTCACCTTAATATCAAACGAGAGATACATCGTTCAGTGGTGAATTACATTCTCTCAGTAACATAATAACACTCGTCGCATTAGGGTTTCTAGGACAAAGAAAGTGAAGAAATTCAGATGGTAGAAATAAGGCGTGTTTGTGATCATTTCACAATACGTACAAACATCGAATCCTTGCGTGGCACACTCGAATGTAACATAATGTTGTATGTTGATTTGGTCTCGATAAACTGATTAATAAACACGTGATCGTTTTGTATATGACTGTCATGCACGAGCCAGCTGTTTCATGGTGATAAGAGCGCCCTCTCTGGGGTCACACTGGAAGATCCACTCGGCCTTCGACCTCGAATATGCCTGGGCTTAAATGCCGGCATTCTTCCCTAATATTTATGTTCCGCTGTCACAATCATATCATTTAGTTGTGACATCACAATTATATTAGTGAGAGAAATAGACAAGTACACACACGTACATGTTTAACACTGAAGAGCCAAAAAATGGGTTTCTCACTTACAATGATATGGTTTTTTCCGACTTGTCATTGGCTGCTTTGTAAAAGCAAAGAAGCCTCGAAAATCCTCTGCTTTGCATTGACATAAGGCAAACATTTGGACCTTCCGGGTCTCCATTTTTGCGTGTTTCAGAGAAAGCAATTTCAGAGTTAAGAAGCGGGTCAAGACGTGCCTGGAACTTACAGCTGCATCGTGGAGGCGGCTCCCAGCCGGTTCTCGTGCATTTGGCCGTGGATCCTCGGGTCACGGGATAAAAGCCATCTTTGCACCAGTATGTGACTTCATCCTCGAGTCTGTATGTGATCCTTTTAGGACCGTAGCCACCATTTGCAATATGTGGAGGATCACATGTCATTTCTGTAAAAGGATATGTGGGTAACACAGTCATCACGATATTCCCGTGAAAACAGTCAAGGTCACGAAAGTAAAGGAAGAGGGCGTTGTGATTCTGTCCTTACCCCTCGGCCAGTGGCGTTAAGCGAGCCCGGCCTCGTGTCCCTCCCCGACATCTCTGGTCCCCTCGACCACAATTCTCAGCCGATGTATTATGTCCCCAGCACTCTCGAATCCGCTTTCTCCAAGGCCATCGCATAGGACACGATGTGGCCATTTGTGGCAATGACAGCGTCATATGCCCCTCTGCTGTTCTTCCCACGGCCCTCACCTTCTTGGCTCCTGAAGTTCCCCTAAGGGCTGTTGACAAACACCCCGAGTCTCTTCCCTTGAGGCACTTGTCGAGCTCCTTTCTCCGCGTCCCTGGTAGTTTGGCCACAACCGCGGATGGCCACGTCCTTCTCGAGGGGACTGGGGCCAGGGTGCTTCCAATTGGGGCACTTAGGAAGCTTCCTTGAGTTGTCATTGTTGGTAGTGAATAAAATTGCCCGAATTAAATAATTCACAAAACCCCTCATGCAACAAGGTATGAAATGAATAACCGACAGTGAGACACATTCTGCTCATACCTGCTATTTAATTACAGGTGTCATTTCCAATAACTTGAATTTGAGAGGACCGCATTATCAAATGAAATGGCAAACAAAAAAATCATAGTGAAGAATTTGTAAACTTAATAATAGAAGTGACTTGAAAATTTGAAAAATTTTCAACATTGGCCTTGGCTCAGAAAGCACATTAGAATGTATGGGGATTATACTGGAAATTAAGAATACATTTTATCTTTATGTTAAAGGAGATACATCTGTGATACATAGCTAATTATGTTAAATATTAAATTGATGGTGATGTTAATGACCTCAATAGCTTTCTAAAAGTCATAACGCAAATATAGTAAACTGAATATATTTAAAATGTATAATTTGATGGTGTTTGTCATAAGAACCTATAAAATCATCACCATCTGTAAGAATACAAAGGGATCCATCATTCTTCAAAGTTTCTTGGCATTACAAATAGAGTCACCCAAACATTGTGGACTTATAATCCAGGTTCCCTGTGACTTATTTTCTAGTTAAGGTTTTAAGAGTATGTTCCCATGGCCTCCTGCTGAATACGAAATGGCTTTTCCCACCGTGGAACTGAGAAAACAGAGAAAACTATTTATTTCGTTTTCTCAAATAAATATGTAATAATTTTTTGATAAACGTATTCTTTTCTGTTATCTAATAATACAGAATCTTTTGTTGCTGCTGTTGCTTAAGAATATTTCAAATGTCATCTCCTCGTATATTACTATTTGCTAGTCAAGCATTCAACATAGTGGTTGTTTGTTAATCCATGAAAATTCTATTATGAACAGCAAAACATCATACTCATTACATTGATTTTCCCAGGACCCATGAAATATTAACGTCCTTACCTAAGCACTTTGGTGGTTTTGACCACTGTCCATGTATACACGTTATTGTCCTGTGTCCCCGAAGCTCATAGAAGGACTGGCACTGGTATTCAACGGACGACCCCGGAGGGTACAAATCTAATGAGAATGTGGTGATGTCGCCATTGTCAATAGATGGCGGAGGCCCGCATTTTCCTTCAGGATCTACAAATATTATTTCATTTATTAAAAGACCAAACCATCACGCAGAAAACAGAGCGAAGAACAAAACCAGCAAACTATGGAATATGAAGCTTCGTGTGAGTCTGAAAAAGGAAACGATTCGTCAGAGAAATTCTAATCGTACGAAGTGAGAATTACAACATTTCGTACCCCTCCACGGATGTCACATTGAAGCACACATAAAACGGAAATAAATATGTCCGCTTTGCCATATTCCAGTATAAAAATGGTTTTTGTCACGGCCACTGCCAGGCAGAATCCTAGTTAATTGTCATAGGAGTGCCCTTGTTGTCTCCTACAGCTTCCTGCTGTGTCCTTTGGGACGCCATTAAGATCGTTCTTTAGATTTTTACTTTAAAAAACACCAACTCCTTGAAAAATTAAAGAAACAAATTGGCAGAAGGTAAAAAAGGGATATTCCCTTCCTGTTTCAGAAAGAGGGGGTAGAAGCAGTACTTCCTCCTCCCTCTCCTAAATACAGCTTCTGGACAAACTCCATACACAAGTCTAACAAGACTGACTGTGCAGAGGAGCCACACTGGCTGGAGGAGCAAGAAATGAAGGGTCAGCGCGACTGTGAGCGGCTTGGATCTCCTTTGGCTTCTTACGATTCCCAGTCTTGGCATAAGAACCTTCCCACTGGGGAGAACCGTGAGATTCACACGCACAAAAGCCCCACGCAGAACCCGCTCTCCGTCTTGCCAAAGGCCTAGGAAAAAACGCAGCCTGAAACCATGGAAAACTCTTTTGTTTCCCCCAGCAACACCTAAGTCGTCTAGAAAAAATGCCTCAGACCACCCAGCATGTTATCACACTGTCATCTAAAAGGTGCACAATAAATGTGATTTAACATCACTGTAAGAAACATTGAGTAGACGAGTAAATGCTAAGCACACCCGCCGCTCAATCGGGAAGGTACAGAGCTGTCCTATACAGCCTGTCCCTGTACGGCCTTTGACTGTGCTTTACGCGTCATCGTCTTAGGTTCCCAGACTAAGAAGCTCCAGCTCAACTTTAGCTCCAATATGTCCTCAGTTTTCATATGGTTTCTTCAAGAAGAGTTTCCCTTATTATCAAATATCAAATTTCCATATTATCAAAAAAAAAAAAAGGGGGGGTATGAAGTACAAAATTTTGACAATGGGGATGTTAGCGATCCTTTGTTTTTGTCTTTAGATGATACACAGTTAATCTTTGCCCAAAAAGGTAGATGCCAAGTAAACAGGTTTGCTGGCGGCACGATGTTGCACATGTGATATTTTAAGTATCGCTCTATGTTAAATTTAATTTTATCCTCGTGGTGTCGTCAACTGACTTTGCATAATTTCACTATAAACATTGAGTTCATGTTACTTAAACATGTGAATGTCTTTCAAAGATTTTCGCTGTGTTCCTGGAGAATGCTTTCTAATTTTGCCTACGTTTAATCTGTGGAAGTAGACAAAATAATATTCTAGCGATTATCCAGAGATTTACATAACTACTTAGACAGAATTGGAACCCTACAACTAAAAAGGTACTATAGCAACAACAGTAATACCGCATAGATTTAATGCTGCTCTTTTCGCAAAATAAAAAAGAGTAGAGGAACAGAGGGAACATTTTACTTACGGACATAATTGCATTCGGGAGGGCTGGACCAGCCACTGTCTGCACAGGTAATGGTGCTCTGATTATTTGGGAGGCTGTAGCCCTGATCACAGACAATTTCTACAGTGTCACCTTCCTGGTATGTTTGTCCCGAAGACGCAGAATGGCCATTTTCCACCCAAGGGAAAAAGCACTGTCCTGAAAACCCAAAGAATGACTAATAAACATCTGGCATTGGGTTCATGCACGTTAAACAGTTAGCATGTAATGTCGTTAATCGCTAAGTGTATATTTCAAACATTTTACACTTGTCAAGTTCCTTCGGATACCAAAAAAGAGTCACGCTACTTTTTTCTCCATTCGATTGTCTAAATTACTTCCTAGAGGAGGAGATGGCTTTCGTCTCCTTGGTTGGCATCTTTCGTTTTTCTCTTTCCTAATCCTGTCTTCTTCACTTTTCTGTCCTCACCGAGAGAGGGAGACAGATGTAATTTTTTAGAGAACAAAGATGCGACTAATGAAAAACACAGAAGGAAAATAGATAAAACGCTTCTCGAACATCCAATGCTGCAGTATATTTTGAACCGAAATTCCACATACGAATGACCTCTCCTGAGAAAATCTGTGTTCACTCAATTACCGTGTGAGTATGTCAAAATTAAATATTAGCAGTGAAAATGGTTGACCATTAGTATTGAAAATTAAATAATTTCGACACTCCACAAAGTTCGTATCTTAATTTCTCCTGATTTAATTTCTGAGGCATGCCGTATCTTACCATTGCTGGCTGTCGGTATCATTGTGTAGATTCTGCGACCCCTCCAGTGACCCCCCCTCACATACTAACACACCAAAGAATTCGTCCAGGGAGGGATCGGGGTCTCTACTCACTGAGGCACTTTGGTGTCGGTGACCACCCTTGCTCTGTACAGGTTATTTGAGTCCAGAATGACTGCGAAGCAGACACATAGCTCCAATCACAGGAGTAGTAGAAATATTTTCCCATAGCAACCGGGAAGACTTGTGTGTATCTGTTTTCATCATATATGTTTCCGTGTTTTATTTCTGGAAAATCACAAGTTGTTTCTTGAGAAAAGAAAAAAAAAGAGAAAGAGACAATGAATAATTCTACTTCACCTGAATCATCACGTTGATGAATTTATTATCCTATTTCTCTTACTTTTCCCCCTCGTGTTAGTGCTCCGAGACCTGGGATGATCTATAACGAGTTCGAAGGCAGCGAGGGGCTCGCGACGTGCGAGTTCTCCAGAACCCTTTTCGACATTAGAATCACATGGAAACATGTCAACGCCGAGGAAGAGAATTAAAGTGGCTGAAATGTCGCGACCTCCCAGATCCGAGAAATGTCCTTCTGTTGAGATGGTCAGACTGTGCATTTCTCCATTCGCTTCCCCGGCATCTTTGTCCTGTGTCTTCCGCAGATGTCCCTTCAGAAGTCTTAGATCTTTCCTGCATCCCCCACACCCCCATCCCATCTTTTCCCGGTCAAAGCGACATGTTGCATGAGACAGGTATACGGACAGATATCCTCACACATATTAATACTGTAGATGCATACATATATATATCTGACTAGTTTTAACCTTTTCAATGAATTAGTGAAAAGAATTGAACGTAAACATTCGGAAAGTAAAAAACATTAGCAACACCGACACAACAAAGATATAATTACTAAATTCTGATGAATGTCCCCTAAAAATACGGATGTAGGTATGTGAGCCCTCGAGTGGAAAACAGAAAAATAGTTTTTGATTGTTACTGTCCGCTTTTTAAATGTAGAATTGTATTCGTTTGCTGGGGCATCTATAACAAAGCGTGATAAAATGTAGCTTAAATGACAGAACTTTATTTTCTCACAATTCTAGAGGCTAAAAGTCCAAAATCGAGGTGTCGGCAGGGCTGGTGTTTTCTGTGGCCTCTCTCTTTGGTTTGTAGATGGCTGTCATCTTCCTGTGTCTTCACAGGTCTTCCTTCTACATGTCTGTGTCTTAATTTCCTCCTCTTATAAACACACCATTTTTATTGGATGAGGGCCCACCTTAACGACTTTTCACTTAGTAACCTCTCTAAATACCCCTCTCCAGACACATGTCACTCTGAGGCCCTGGGACTTAAGGCTTCGACATACGCGTTTTGGAGGGACATAGTTCAACCCATGCTGACGAAAATCCACAACGTTTCTATCCACACAAAGCGTTTCGTCCTCAAAGTCGGTTGCTTTCTCCTTGAGAAGTATCATTGCCACTCATAGTTACAGGGCGTTCAGTACAAAGGCTTCTCTTAGAAAGAGTTCACTGACAGAATACGGTGTTCACCTGGCCTGGAAGCTTTGTCGTGCTGTGGTGGCGGTGGTGGCGGCGGCTAGCGAAGGACATTGCCCAAATATAAACGGAAATAACATAAAAACCCAGCATGCCAGTAACTTATTTAAATGAGATCGTCTTGTAAACCAAGGAATAAAGCATAGTGATGCATGCTCTGTTTATCAATGGTGCAATGAAGTATCCCAAGGCACACTGGAGGATTCTCATTTCACCATGGGAATGAGTATCTGATCGTAAAGGGAAATAAGAGACTTTAAAAGATATTGTAATGAAGACTTTATAAAGATGGTAAAAGAAAGGGGAAAACGTAATCGTTTAACTAAAATTTTAAAGGTTCTCTATATGAAAAAAAGGCGATAGACTACACAAAAATAAATTGCTTTTTAATGAAAGATAATATCAGTACCCATTATATTTGTTATAAGATAGAATTCTTTACTGTGTATGGTTACATTTAGAGATAATTAATATAGATTCTATATTGCTTTAAAAGTGAAAACCAATCAGCTCACAATATGCTAGAGGTAATACTATAAAAATTATTTATGTATTTACTCAACATTGACCAGTGAACGCAGAAATCTAATTGAAATATATTGTCATCTCCGCTGGGAATTAAGAATATAGTCTACATTTCCTTGAAATAGAGATTTCTTTTTTTCTGCCACTAATTTTATTGAGCTATTAAATCGATTATGTTAATTATTTTAACAGATTTATTAAGGTATAATTGAAACATAGCAAACGGCATATATTTGAAATAGATACTCTAACGAGGTTTCACGTATAAATCCGCAAAACCATCACCATACGTAAGATTATGAAGATATTCGTTGCTCCCAAATTTCACTTACAGTTGTGTGTGCATATGCACACATATCTCCATCATCAGCACAGAGGGAATAATTGAACAGATAATTTATTTTTCCCCTTCGTTTTCTTATAAAGATATTCTCTATTAAGAGGTCATGATGCAGATTATTCCTACCAGGCGATTCATTCAAAATATAGACACATGAGAGTAGATCCAGCGTGAAATTACAGATGAGAGGGAAGCGGAGTGTTCAGATCTCTGTTCAACGTACCTTGACCGTGAGCCCAGGAAAGCCACCAGGTGAGGAGGACGTTGAGGACTAACAGCATGTTCCGTGTGCCCAGGCGTCCAGCAACACGAGTGTTCCAGGCGTGCTCTTTGGGGCTTCCGGTCAGCTTCATGAGCAGTTACCAGGTGCGACTCTGAATTTAAGTGCACTACCATGAAGCTAGTTCAGTGAAGTCACTTAATAAATATCAAAGTTCAAAGACTTTTGCAAAATCCCTCAATTCCTATTAATGTTCAACTACTGTGATTGCCAAAGGTATAAATTACAAGCCCTGGATCCAACGACTAAAAACATTGAATAATCACCAGGGAATTATATAAAATAAACGTCAAAAGCATGAGACAAATGGAAAAGGATGTGGGAATAAAGTCTAAAGATTACTGAAGAAGAGGTGAGACTAACAGACGGGACCGGAAACGGTATAAATCCATCAGTCAATATTAAACGTCGATATCGAGCGAAAATTAACTAGGCAACTGAAGAAGAAGATAAAGTAGAATCAGATAAAGTAAAAAGCCCAATGATATGCTATTTGCAAATAGAGCGATATAATATAAAATCATGACACGCCAAAGCAAAAGCATAAACCTTCTATGAACTAACCGTGTGAAAAGTTATTGTAATATTGTTAAAGTGAAATTCAAGAGAGTTACCGGAAATGAATGAAGTGTTTCATAATAATAAAGAAAATCAATCCAGGTGATAAGGAGTTCACCAAGGCACGGGGGAAAAGGCACAAAAGTTGTAAATAAAGAGTAAAATGTGAATGTGCGATTTAGAACATTATTAAGGACACTGCGTGGTAGAGCAACTAGAACTAATAGAAAAAGACTTTTTTTTATACTAGAACAGACATTGGATAAGGAACATATAAAAAGAACACAAGCTTTTAAAAATATTTTAAAAATTAAATTATTAAGGAATACATTGGACGAAATATTTGTAAGATACCTATAAATATTTATAAGCTATCTGGAAGACGTTGCTGAGAAAATTCTTACTAGACAAATAAAAGAAGTCCATGATGTTTCTGGTTTGCAAGACTTACCATCATACCATCATAAACATGTCACGTCTCCTCAATTAATCTATGCTTTGAACATGACCGCCAAAAATTCTTTTACTCGACCAAAGTAATTGACTACGTGCTTCACAAAGTCCTGTACAAATGGCCAGGGCGGTCTTCGAAAGGAACAATTGGGACGATCTGTAATCCCAGAGATCTAGATTTGTGACGAAGATGCTCCATTCATGACAACGTGGGACCGTCACAAAGAAACACAGATCCCTGGGGAGGAGGGAGTCCAGAAACACACATGCACACGCAGATCCCCTGCTTCATGCGCCGATGGGACTCAGAGGGGAGAGAGTGTTTCCCAGAAAATGGTGAGGGAACACTTGGATCTGGGTAAACAAAAGGAAACCCTGGCTTGAGTCCAGGCTCAGGCCCAGTGCCAAACCAAAAGCTATTTCTCCACAGGACAGTAAACCTTTAAGGGCTGCATGTGACTCACTTGCAGGAAAGAGTCCAAGATGGCTCCCTGACTCTGAGGCAGGGCTTTCTTTCCTTGTTCGTCAGGCAGCACCCGGGAGACGCAGTGTAGGCTCAGGTAGCTGCCAAGGATGCCTCGTGTGTCCCCCACAACCTGTGGAGTTTTCTACCCTTCGTCTTTCAGCAAGTCTGACGTAACTTTTGCCAGAAAGGCCGATTAGTTTCCTGTTTCTAGAATAGTCTGAAATACAGACCACCAGTGCCAAGCAGAGTGGGCGATGCACGTGCCTACAGCTCGCACTGCGGAGTTAGACGAGTTCTTTCTAAAGTTCCTAGACATAAAGAACAATCGCCACAAAAGCTTGTTCAAAAAACAAAGAAACACTTAATGACGGCTAGGCCCGCTGCATGTTATAGCTAAGAAGCCTTTACGATGAATGGCACAGTTGGTGCTGGCATAAGAGTGGACAGGTAGAAAGCGGATAAGACGAGAAAGTATGGAAATCTGTAGTCACGTGCACAAAGCAATGGTTCTACGAATAACATCACATTTCAAAGGACTAGGAAAAAGACGACGTATTTCATAAATACTGCTACTCAACTGGAGACTCATTCAGAAAGAGAGAAGATGTCCATACTCCCATGCCCTCTTGCTTTTCAGAGCTCTCCAAGTCGGAAAAGAAACTCCATGCATTCAGTACAAAACAAATGGGGAAACGTTTTGAAATGTTGGGGGTACATACCCAGAAGAAGAATTGCTGGGTCATATAGTCCTTCTATCCTTCATTTTTTGAGGAATCTCTATAGTGTGTTCCATAGATGTGGCACATATGTACAATGGAATAATAGCCACAAGATGAAATACTGCCGTTTGCGACGACATGGATGGATCTTGAGATTGTCTTGCTGAGTGAAATAAGTCAGAAACAGTTGACAACCATATGAATTCACCCATATATGGCATATAAAACTGAAAACAACAAACGAACGAACCAAACAAACAAAAACTCATAGACAGACAACAGTTTAACGGTTAGCAGAGGGAAAGAGGGTTTGGGGAGAAGGCAGAGAAGGGTCGAGGGGGTCAAATAAATGGTGACTGAAGGGGAGACTTCGGGTGATGATCACGCAATGCAATACACAGGTGACGTATTGTTGAATTGTACGCTTGAAACCTAGGTCATGTTATTAACCAATGTCACCCCAACGCATTTACTGATAATAATTTAAAAAGCTGTGAGTTCATTCGTTAAGAACAGAACATTTAAAACTACGACTCAGAATCTGAGTGAATGGCAATGAGTAATAGTTTTAAGAGCGCACAATTAAATTTCCTGCCTAGAAAAATTAACGCGAACTCGAAGCCAAATGACATCTCGGAAAGCAGGTTTAATTCATATCACAGAAATGTGAATTGCAAAGTGATAATCTTATTATTCCTAAACAAAGACAGTAACAAGAGAAGTGAGGCTACTATTTCAATCAGAATATTAAGAGAAAAGAAATCCAAAACAAACGGTCCTTAGGTATCTTAAATACAAATCAGCACATTTATCATAAAAGATATACATTGAAATTACACAGAGGTAACATTTATTATTTACCAAACAGGAAACAGATCTAAAAGGTTGACAACTCCCGCAGTTGGCAAGACCAAGGAAAAGCAGGTCCTTTAGAATAGTACAGAATTACCTACAGGCCCCTAGGAAAGAGAAGTAGAAATAGCTGTGAAACTGCCTGATGTCCATTCATTTCACTTCTAGCATTTTATGCTGACAATATGTTCACATAAGCATATTCACCATGTCGTTCATTACCGTATTAGTAAAATACCAGAATGGTCTCAGTGAGACACGTCCTAAAATGAAAACAGCAAGGTGTGGATAAACATGTAAAATAACCTTCCCTCTCTATACAACACAGACGAATGAACGCTAGAGGAATGTCGGCAGCTAATGAAATTATAACTTTATGAAACGAGGGAACAGTGTGATATAAGGAGACTACCCCACATGGTCCCTTCTCATATCACTTGGACATTTAAAACATGTTTGTGTTCTTCACTTTTTAACAGATTAGATTAGAAGTGGGAGCAGCAGCAAAATCTAAAATTGAAAAAGATACCAATGCACCTAAAAGTAAAACTCTATTAATTTAATGGTAAGCAAGCCAACCAGAGATACAAATGATTTCAAGTCACTTTGGAGGAGCGTGCTTTGGTCCCAGTGTCCAACAGCCGGGAACAAAATAAATGCGAAGGCATCGTAGGCTTCATGCAGGACTTCGGCTGCAAATAGTGGTGTGTGCATTATACTTTCCAGGTCATCTTCATGAAAATTGAAATATGAGATTTTAGAAGTCGAGAGAAAAGGGAAAACGTACCGCGCTGTTTTTTCAACCCTGCATTATTAAACTCGAACTGTATCATCTGATAGGAGCTAATGAATTTTAAATTTCGTTTCTATTTCAAAGATCTGACACCAAAAGACCCTGGAAGTAGAAACATTTCAACACTACTGAACACTCCCATCGAGCAGCAACAGCACGCAATTCTTGGGTTCTCAACACTGTTCTCTGATTTCTTTTGAAAAAATCGGACATTCTTGGCAAGATGTACGGGTGTGGGTGTTGGGCAGGAGAAGCGCTCGGTGAGTCTGGAATATCGAGCTGTGCCCAAGGGGAGAGAAATGCTCAGAGACCAGTGGGCAGATCTCAGGAGCAATGAGAAGCCAGTTGCAAGAGGCACCCACCTTCGAGAAGTCAAATTTGAGGTCCCTTGACCTTCTAATAGAATCATGAATGAAACTGATCGTGACAAATTGAATAAATAAAAATTCATGAATCCATGCTGATACACACACAAGTTGAAAAATAGAGAGAAAGAACTCTTGAAAGTCATCATGGATAGTCACTTACAAGTCTCTACTTCAAAAGTTAGAAATTAAAGGACAAAAAGAAGTATTTACCAAATCTTTTTAGGTGAAACTTTAAGCAGAGTTGGTAAACTGACACTCGTCTTTACGCAAGAATTAGTCGACACGTGCAGAACAATGATAGAATTTATCTTACAAATAACTCTTTTGCAGCCAACAATATAATTGATCATAGGCAAGTATCATAGATGCCACAACGATGCGGTGAAAAGTTTTAGAAAGATAGTCAATACGCAAATGTTAACATTAATAGCAAAGAAACTTGCCAGTTATAACATTGTTCCTCCATATGTGAGAAAACTGGCTGTCCCCACCGAGTCAGGTTTACATGGACTGGCTTTTGGTGACAGCCAGGTTTCTCTTTCTAAGAATGTCACCTGATTCGATTTGATACGAAGTAACAAGGTCTCACTTTAAATTTTTAGCTGAATTATTTATATATTTATTTTCATCATCAACTTTTCATGTTTTTGTAGAAATTAAATCGACCGATTTGTATTATGTGTTTGAAACGTACAAGCATAAAAATCACATTTCAGACTTACGTTTGAATGTTTCCAAAACCCTTTTGACCGACATCATCATAAAAACACTACTGCATATGAACATCATCATGAAAGGGTTCTTTAGAGTTCTGACGTGTATTGTCTTAATTCTGTACGTATTTTTTTTATAGCACAGTTCAAAGGCGATACACGTTAACGACAGGAAAATGGGACGACCTAAGTAAATACAAAAGAATTCGATGCAAACTCTTACCCCAATTAGCTCTAAATTCAAATCTAGTTCCGGTAAGTGTTTTATTGTACTTTCTGCCAAACTCTGTTCTATAAACGTTTATTCAGTGTTCAAAGCATATTGTGGACGTGTGTGTGCTTATACATGATGTTGTATTTTGATCAGTGTCATAATAATTATGCACCCAATTAGATTCCAATTCCTCCTTATAAATTCTTTGAATTATGATGTGTGCTACGTAGACGTCTTGTAGATGATGCATTTCATCATTTTGGGGGTATAGTTAGCTACTGAGAGATAACCAAAACTAAGTAATAAGCTCTCACATCGTATGGCTCACATACGTTTGACGTAGTTTGGCTTTTACGTGCTTGTAAGTGATATTATTTTGAAGATGCAGACAAACGTTTTTTTTTATTTCCTCTGAAATCAGAGTGTCAGAGCATGTCAGAAGTTATGGGGAAGCTTTGAGAGAGTCAGGAGAATGGTAGATGGAGACGGGCATGAAACAGATTGTATCTAATTGCTGGCCATAGATGATTCATGAATAAAACACGCAGCATTATGGTCTGTCAGGTTTTAATGAGATGCTTGTAAGAGTGATTTCTCAGTCTCTCAGATTATAATCACATCTTCTACATAATGTTTCACACGGACTCTGATTCACGACTAAAAAGTCTGATTTTTCAATGCTTAAAAAATATAAATTGAGAAGAATTGACTTCAAAGCTCTAAACGAATGTGCATATGGTAATTTTATGGCCGCATTTTCACTATGCACAAGTGGGATACTCCATTTTCCCTTCACGACAGGTGACTCGAAATGCACGATGAGGTGATACTTCACGAAATCCATATTTACACATAAATTCAACAGTATCATCTGTTTTAGAATAATACTTTTTCTTATCTTCCCATCTTAACTGTATCTTATGTAATTCCATCATTTCTTGTGATATTACACATGCATCTGAAGGTAAAAAAAAAAGAACATAAAACATTAAGTCGTATACAAATATTTTCCACAGAATTTCACACTTTCACATAGACTCTTCTATGTGTCCAAAATTTCAGTCTCAGAACCTTTTCCAAAACAACTCAGTGATTATCCATCATGTGCATTTAAGTCATTCTACACTCTTCATGATGTAAAAATGAGGAACTGTGTTTAATGTGTGATAATCAAAGATTCCTAATGTCAGTGATCATCTGAAAGCTTTCACGAAAAAATCTTTGGTTGCTGTTGTTGCTTGCTAAGAATCTTTCAAATGACATCTCCTCATATATTACTGCTTGGTAGTCAAGCATTCGATAGAATGCAAAACATCACAGTCGTTACACTGATTTTCCCAGGATCCATGAAAATGTTAACGTCCTTACCTATGCATTTTGGTGGTTCTGACCACTGTCCATTTGTACATGTGATTTTCTTGTTTCCCCGAAGCTCATACAAGTTCTGGCACTGGTACTCAACGGACGACCCCGGAGGGTACTCCGCCACCGAGAATGTGGTGATGTCTCCATTGTCAATAGATGGTGCGGGCCCACATTTTCCTGCAGAGTCTAAAAAACATGTTATTTGATTTGTAGAGAGATCACAGAAGGACACAGGTTAAAGTAAAACAAATAAAAACATAGCACAATACCTAATATTAAGACTTTGGTTTTCTGACAAAATGTTAATGGAAGAAATTTTAATCTCTTAAATTGAGAGTCAAACACTAAGACCTTTCTCACCAAATCTGAAGGCATCTATAAAACAGAAACAAATACGTCTGCTTTGCAGTATTCCAGTGTTAATCAAAATGGTTTTCTTAATGAGTGTGTGCCGGACTGGTAGATGGCAGAGATAAACAAAGGAAGATTCTTGTTCTCACCTACATGTACTACAGGGTCTATCGGGTCTCTAGCCATGTTTTTTTGACTTTTCATTTTTATTACAAAAGAAAAACAACTCCCTCCATAAAATTAAAATATCACAAATTTCTATATTGTGAAACAGGTTTTCTAACTTCCTATTCTGGACAAGACGAGGAAGAAACATTTCTGCTTATTCCTTCTGCCACGTATAACTGAAAATCCTGAACATATCATAAAAAACAACAGAAGAGATTGTGAAAGATGCAGAAAAGAAGTCGATCTGGTTATAGACCTTGAGATTCGAGGAAATACACTGAGTGAGTTGTTTGTTTCATTTGGCCTTGTACATACCACTGGGTACAAAGTATGAAACTCAGAAATGATACCGAGTTTATGAAAAGATAAAGTCCCAAGAAGAGCCTAATTGCTGTAGGCAAATGTCCAGAAAAGGAACAGTCTCTTCAAGAAAGAAACAATCTTGTGCCATACTCCACTCGCTCTAGAAAAACACCATGGAAGAAGCCTAAGACCAGCGTTCCTCGTCCTTGATCAGCGGCAGCCGGTCAGGGGCCTCGACCTCCAGGTAGGCCATCGCCCTCAGGGAATAAGATGCCTCTGCACTTAATCCTATAAGCTTAAGTTAGAATGACATAAATTACTCACTTGGAAAATAGACAAAAACAAAAAACTGAATAAACAGAGTTTCAGGGAGCCATGGGAAGAAGGCCAAAATTTGAGACCTAGAAAGCAAAAAGAAAGAAGTAAAAGATGAAAAAAAAAAATCCAAAAATAATAGCTGAAAATTTCCCAAATTGCATATGAGGAATAAACTCACATATTTTTTAAAAAAGGGGAGGGGTTGCGTGGGGTGAGGGGAGCTCAAACAAGATCAAAGCAGAGAAATTCATGTCAAGATATATCATAATCCAAATGGTGAAAACTGAAGAAAAAGGAAAAAGTCTCCAAAGCAGCTACATAGAAATTATACGATACTCTATGCAACCAGAGAGAGAGACGACGTTGTTCAAGTTCTGGAGAAAATAACTGTCAACCCCAAATTCCATATCCAGTGACACTGTCCTTTAGAATTAAAATGAGAAATGGTTATTCTCAGAAGAAGGAAAACAGGGAGAATTTATGTCCCCCGGACCTACCCTTAAAGAATTGCTAAAGGAACCTTCGAATCGAAAGGAATCAATGGCAGAAGGACGGCTCCGCCCTTAGGAAGAAAGAGAAAAGAATGGACTTGATATGAAGAGGGGTAAATGTAGTAAGAGCGCCTTTTTTCTAACGAATTGGTGCAAAATGAAATCCTGTGACATGTGTTAAAATAGAGAGGGGAAATACTTAAGATATTTCTGTTTCAAATGTGGGGAGAGTACGTGGGCCTAAGAGGAGGTAAAGTTTGCACATGTTGCTTCAAGTGGGGAGTGACAGCCCACACACATCCATCTTGCGGGAGTGAGACTCAGAGCCAACAGGCACAAAACAACTCAGAAAATGGCTGACCTGGGCCCAACATACCGATCATGATTCTAAACGTAAGAGGCTTAAAGACGCCAGTGAAAAAGACTGAAAATAACCGGGCGGACACACAAACAAGACCCCAGCACTGGCTTCAAACTTGAAAATGCAGGTGGATTTGAAAGAAAAGCTTGTGGAAAGCACACACCAGGCCAAAGTCTATTAGAAAACCAAGAGGGGGCTGATAAAACCTCTCCTTTGGAGGTTTTCTAAACCCTGAATGAAAAGCGTCCTGTGAACAAGTTCACAGCTGATTTTTTCCCTGCAGGAATTGCCCGGGTGAGCTCAGCCGGTGTCGTGCCTTTAAGGTGAAGCCACAGGCACAGGAAACCCGGGTCAACCCCGTCTGTCACTCACACCCGCTGTCTCGTCCGCATCCCAAACTGGAGCTCCACTGGTCTGGCAACAACACAGACTGAAGGGTCTTTAGCACATTTCTTCCTCAGGAAACACTGAGTTTTATTTTGTTTTGTTTTGTTTTAATACTTTAGGTGGAGGATTTTCCATGATTGCAACTCTTTTTCTAATCTCGTGAGAGTCTTCTTAAATAAATGTATCATATTACCGATTCAGTCCCCAAAAAGAATCGGATTTAAGCACCACCATTTCAATCGCATTAAAATATTTCATTCCATGGGAACTACTTCACTATGTTTTTATATCAACATATTTTGGCCCTAATATATATTCTCGAATTGGGGGCAGGGATGAGATACTGTACCTTTGCACTGAGGTGGTTCTGTCCATGTTCCATTTAAACATGTCACTTCTACATCCCCAAATAGTTGCAAGGAATTGATGCATTCATAACGTACTGTGTTACCATGTAGATACCTGGCCTTCTTGTATAGTATGTTAGCATTTTCCACTGTGGGCGGATTCGTACAGGAAGCATCTGAATAGAAAAAAGAAAATGGATCTGTAACAAATGATTGTTTTGAGTAGTAAATCAACAAAAGAGATTTCAAATATATTTCCAGAAAGATTCAAAATCCAATAGTTAATCTGTCATGAAAGACTGCTAATTTTCATAAATGTATAGGTAAGATTTAAAACAGGACATAAATCGATAATTTTTGTAAGATTTAAACTTTGATACCTTAAATCTTTCTCCTCTCCTCTCTAAAAGGTTAATAGATATTTGTTAGGCCAATGAAAAGGATGATTTTTCTGGATGGTTTTCCTTTCGAGTTTAGTAAAATAAATATTATAAATTACATAAAGTCAAAATGAATTTATAAACCACGAGACACTCATAGCAAAGAGATTATTTGACATCAGAATTTCTTTTTCACTTCTTTACGAAACGTAATATTAGGCCCTTAAAAAATAACCACAAAAGTAGACACTTCCTCAGAGAATAAGTCAAGAAACAAAACCTCATAGACAGACAACAGTTTAATGGTGACCAGAGGGAAGGAGGGTATGGGGGGAGGCAGATAGGGTCAAGGGGCTCAAACATATGGTGACAGAAGGAGATTTGATTTGGGGCGTGAACACGCGGTGCAATATCCAGAGGATGTATTATTGGATTGTACAATTTTATTAAACAATGTCACCGCAATCCACTTAATAAAATTATTAAAAACTATTACGAGTTAAAACGAGAAACAGTTAACGTACTCAGAATACCGTAGTTGAAGGAAGAAGATGACATAAGAACCGCACAAAAGGAGTCGTGGAAAAATCAAAGTTAAATCAAGGCGTGACATGTAAAGACACTCTTCAGTGATTTGGGGGGGCTCACGTGACACTACAAAGAGCAGCGTATAAGAGTCGGGTGGCTCTGAAAGATCACAGGCGATCGCTATGGTTCCCAAACTGAAGGGTGCGTAGAATCCCCTGGGAATTGTTAAACCAGGGTCGCGAACCCGGAGTTTCTGACTCTGAGTCTGGAATTTGCATTTGCATCTGAAACGACTTCCCACAAGATGCTGATGCTGCTCTTGCCCGGGCCACAGTTTGAGAACCACGGGGCCCTGTGTTCACCACCCGGTCCACGTTCCATGTCTCACGTGATTGCGGACACCTTGTTGACCCGGCCTAAGGCATAATCCATTTCTTCATGACGCTGGAGGCCATTTTGTTATAGTACTTAATATGTCTTTATAAATACATTTTGAAATTTTATCCAAGTACCTCTGCATGTTGGCCTTCCTATCCATCTTCCCTTAAGACACTGTATAGTTTTGGGTCCTTCCATTTGGTAATATTGCTCACATCTATAAATCACTTCTTCTCCTGACTTATAGAACCTCTTCTTCTGCGGACCTACACGGATGGCTTTGTCGAAACTGGGCGGGGCAGGACATACTGCTTCTGAAAGGAAAAATATTATGCATTTGTTCAATAAATATTTAAAGATACATAATGGCCAATATCTCATCCTAGAGTAATAGGTACATATCAAACCATGATGCTACTGTACAATATTTTTCTTACAACTAGCAGTCTTGACTTAATTAAATTGACTGAATCTACATTTCTTGAAAGCATAACATGGGAATGGTGATATTAAAATCTGAAGAGATATGGACACAGGTGATGCTTGAGACCAAACTTCTCATATTCACATTCCTATTTGCCCATAGAGTCTACCGATATTATCTACGTATTTCTAATTTTTGCTTGTCAAAAATCTATTTCCATAATTATGCCAAATATATTAGAAAATTATATCTTTATAAGGAGATAAACTAAGTGTAAATTGAATGGTGATGACACCGATGAGCGTGGGCCAACTGCGATGGAGAATCAGAGAGAAAAAGTCTGAGAATGTGCATCTGAGCACGTCGAAAGTACAGACAGACAAGCTGACGTCGAAATGAAATAATTCGTCTCCGGGAGGCAAAATAAAATAATCTTGCTCATGTTGCCAAATTTTTCTTATTATTAGGGCTATCGATTCTCTACCAGAATCCAGAACATTCCAGAGATACTTTGTTGAATTCTCAAATTACCACTTAGTTTCATATTTGTATCAGTAACGCTCGGAATTAAAGAGATCTGTCAGCCTTAGAATAGAATTGAATACACTGTACTTGTGCAGTCTGGTGGATGGGACCATTTTCCTCCCAAGCATTTTATAGATGCAGGTCCTTCCATGTCAAAACCTGTGAAACAGCGGTACTCAGCTACTTCGCCAAATTCATAACTGCTGATATGATTAGGTACAGAGCCATTTGAAATTGAAGGTGGTGGTCCGCAAGGAAGTCCTAAAAAATAAAGAGAGAGAGAGAGAAAGAAAGAGAGAGAGAGAGAGAGAAAAGAAAGAAAGAAAGAAAGAAAGAAAGAAAGAAAGAAAGAAAGAAAGAAAGAAAGAAAGAAAGAAAGAAAGAAAGAAAGAAAGAAAGAAAAACAGTATACTTCAATAACTTTGAAACTGATTTTATGTACCAATTGTCATATTTGGTACTTTTATTTGAAACAAAATGATCGCACAGAAGCCAGCATCACACAACAGAGAAGGAACACAAAAGCTTCCTAAAGCCACCGTGTGGTGTGTGTCCACATCAACCTGACCAAGAACTTGAAACTAAGAATGTCAATATCTTCATGAATGGAGCTAGCAATGCTTCTATAAGCAATCATGGATAATAAAAGGAAACACATTCAGAATTAATCATCTTAAGAAGAGTACCAGATTTTATAAGAAATCAGAACGGATACTGGAAGAAGAACATAGGCGTTTAAAAACCTAGTGGCAGAGCATCTACTACAACTTATACAGATACGTAGGAATACCCGCTGGTGTACCTATGTGAACAGGTTGATTTAATTTAACTGTACACTCAGTTTTAGTATCCCCAAAATGCCAGAATTAAGTGATTTCATTGGACCAATGAAATTAGCACGAATAGGCTCGATTTGATTATGCAAAAATTGTTTGGTAAATATGTAATATGTGAATGCTACATTACTGCATACACATAAATGGTTTTATATATTTAGAAATCTAAAGGGTTACGTGTCATGACTTTGATGACGATTGACTACTTGAATGAATTGTACCAAAAACAGAATTCTAGTTTGCCTGGGGTCCTTACCTACACACTGAGGCGGAGAACTCCATTTTCCCATGTTGCATGTTATACCATCTTCTTCAGATAGCCGGAAACCATCTTCACAGATGTAACTTAATTTGGTGCCATGTGCATAAGGCTTGGGTTCAGATGTTCCATTCCTTTCTTCCGAAGATCTAGATACATTAACGGTTCCATGTTCTATGTGAGGTGGTTGAGAACATGGATATTTTTCTAGATGTAGAACAGAGATCAAAGGATCAATCACAAAGATAACGTTTAAATCGAAAAATGAAATCGAACACTGTTCCGCATATTGGAACAAGGAGAACTTGAACAAATTAAATGATTTGAAAACTAAAAAGTATCTGAAATTTGCAAGAATACATGTCTCCCTAGTACACTTGAGGAGTAAAATGTGCATAAACAAAAACTGTATCTGATAATTACACGGTAACCCAAAGTTTTTGTCTGTGTTCGTTTCACACTCAGAGTGGAAGAATTATGATTGAGCTGTGGACCTAGATAGTGACTTGCTGTTTCACGGTGAGCGGAACAGGAACAGAGAAAGGACAGAGGACTCTGACCCTCCTGGAGAGAAGGCTAAAAGGCAAGTTCCGTGCTACTGACCGACACAGTGTGGGACTGACTGCCATGCCCCATTTTTGCACACGATTTCTTCTCCTCCCTGAATTTGAGCATTTTCTTGACAAAGAATAGATATTTTGTCTCCATCTCGATAATTCACTGTAGTTGTCATACTTCGAGCTCTGGGAATCTGAGGTGGAGGTGGACATCTTTGTACTTCTAAAAGTATTAAAATTAAATTCCTTGATGAAAAATCATAAGTTAAAAGTAATAAAAGGACAGTTCACTAAATTAAAATGTCAGTAATAACAGATTCTAAAAGATCAAATTATAGCGCCGTGTTCTATGTTTAAATATGTCATACTTTTCAGCTTGTTTAGCACTTAACATATCACATTTGGTTTCTATTCTCCAGGCCTTCTCTGTAGATTCTTCCTTTTATTCTTTCTGTGACCCATCTTGCATAATTTATGTAAAGTCTATGATAATGAATTCGAATATTAGGACACTCTGCCTGAATCACTCACTCCAAAGCAGGCTCTGAATAAAGATGGAGATCACATTTTTTCTTACAGAAAACCATGATCGAATGCATTGCAATTAGAGGAAAATCCTCACAAGAACGTAACTGGAGAAAACATACCAGATTTGGAGATTAACTATAAAGCTATAATTATTAAGGCCATGTGTGGGGAGAAGCATCGATAAATGCACGAATAGAGGGCCCAAAATAAGTCATCATTTCCACAGTCGATTGATTTCCATTCCAGTCTTTCCCACCCACAGTCCTAGAACTGCTGGTTCTCTACATACAAAAAAGAGCGTCGTCTCTTATTTTACACCATACTCAAAATTAATTTAACGTGGCAGATACACCTAAATATAAATGTAAAACTATAAAGCTTCTAGAAGAAAATATCGACAAACACGTGTACTCCACACCTGGACATATTATTCATTCCTGCATATTCTAGGCCCTTGGGAATTGGTAAAAACATCGAGGAAAGTGAGCCAAGGTGCCCTACTGTTGGAGAAGAGAAATAAAGTTATGGAAAGTGGAAAAGACAGTGAACCCCGTGTTATTGGAACCGGTGGTGACAACGTGACTCAGAATTTCCAAGACAGATGGAGATAAACAAATAGATGACTCAACAGATACATCCGTAGATTGATACCTACAGAGACAGACACATTCATCGATAGTTAGATAAATACATAATAGTTATAGGCACAGGCAGAGGCACATTTGTAATATAAGAAATTAGAAGCGATGGTGTTCCAGCAGTGACCAGCATACCTACTATCCAGATGTCAATTTAAGGCCACCACATTTCTGGGTGGTTTGTTTTATAGCTGACTAATGCACATGACAATTAATATTTAGAAACAGTGTTTTGGTCATTTTCTAAATTACCTTCCGATTTTAAAATTACTTGTAACGATGAGTTAAAAAAAGTTAAAGACGCAAAGAGACTCCTTTCACGAGAAAAAAGGACTTAATTAATTTTGAAAATGTTATACACAAGAGCTTACCTGTGCAGGTTATTTCGGGATCCCATCTTCCATTTATGCAGACTGAATATTTTTGTTTTGATTTTCCTTTACATGTGTAACTTACGTTCATATTATGGCCATAATTAATCTTATCGGAGAGGTGTGCCTCAATTACAATTGATCTTGGAAATTTACACATCGCAAGTTCAGCTGTTGCTATAAAATAAAAATATTCCCTGAAAACACTAATTATAAGAATTCAAGTAACTACTACAAAAAATACCAGCGATAGAGTCAATAGTATCATGAAATTAGAATGTATGCCTATGAATTCCACCAACGAAGCCATTCCTGATCATACGGCCTGAGATGGGCTATTACGTATGGACGTAGGCCTATGTCCCGTCTTGAAATTTTAGAGAAAATATCCATCGTAAAAATATCCATCGTAAAGACATTTTTTCCTTTGGGGATCGGAAGAGCATAGAGGTGCACTTTGATCTGTGTAGTGAAGAGTTATCACACGACTAAACTTGGTCCCATTGGAAATTGTGCAAATGTTCACATCCATTTGTTTCTCTACATTATATTTAACCCACAATCTTAAAATGTTAAAATAAAAACAATTCTCTGTGGAAATAGAATATATGAAGTTGCCTGTTTAATGATGTTTTCGATAACATTGATGTAAGATAAAGATCAAAGTTGATCTAAGATGTAATATATAGAATGTGAAAATTTAAGCAGAACTTTTGCATGACCACCAAAAACAGAAGAAGAAGACGGATGTTTAAGTCATGAGCTATTTTGTATAGATACTCCTAGAATACTTAGAAGCTAGTTTATGCACCAGATCATCCTGTAATCCCATCATACTATAATGCCATAATAAATCTTTGCTGGCTCCACTATGAGTTACATGTAGACAACAGAAGGTTTTTCATATAGCTACGTGTTTCAAAAATTCGATGCAGATGGAAATCCTTCTTTAGTTTGCTGAAATGTCAGTGCAGGTCCTAGGTAGTGTTTTGTAAATAATTTTTTCAGAAAATAAACCTCTCGTGAAGAATGAAAACCTAGTCTTGAAGGAGATACAAAATAAACACTGAGGAAGAAATTTTGGTCATATGTATAAGTAAATTTAGTTTCACACATATAAAGATAAACAATGTTAATATCAGAACAGATCCGTAAAATTCTATTGCTAGCTTCTGTTTTTCCTCTGTAGACACGTATTGAACAACAAACAACAGATGTTTCAATTCGCTGTAACTTACGACCGAATATTTTTAAGAATATCTGTAAATTTCAAAAAAATATGGTTGCAAATATAGTTTTTTACAATACAAATGTTGAATTTTTATTGAATGTCAAGTTGAAAAGTGTATTCTCACCCACACACTGAGGAAGTTGGGTCCACATTCCCCTAACACACGTAACTGAGCTGCGTCCAATCATTACAAATGTTTCTGTGCAACTGAACTCTACCGATTCTCCATGATGATAGGGAGGGGCAGATGACACCGCATAGCCATTGGCAAGTACTGGCACAGTGCCACATGTACTGTCCTCCTCTGCAAAAATGTCACAGACACATGTTCATCTCTGAAACACAATTCATGTGATATATGAATATAAATGCAGTGTTGACTCAAGTCTAAGTATTAAGCTTTTGGATACATTACCAACACAGATGGGCAAGTCTGTCCATTGACCATCAACGCACTGAATGTGGTTAGAACCCTTCATCAGAAACCGAGGATTGCAGACATAGCCCACCACTTCGCCGTGTGCATATTCTTCTCTAGGTGTGTTTTTAGCTTCCCCATTGAGGAGCGAAGGACGTGGGCCACAAGACTGGACTTCCCCTGTGGTAGAAATACTGCGTAATTGATGGTGAAATTTTTTAATTTACAACTTAATATCCAGTAAAATGAAGATATTTTTTCCTTTAATTAATTTGTTATTTATTATCTAACTTATTATAGCATTGTATTTTTAGGAGAGGCAACCTTTAGTTGACCTCACAGATTGCAAGAACCTTGTCAGCTTACAGTCCTCTATCTTTATTTTTTACGCCTACAGCACCTGTCTTCCTAGGGGGGGGTCTTCTCCTATCCAAGTACTAACCAGGCCCAACCCTGCTTAGCTTCCAAATTCAGATGGGATCGGGCTTGTTCAAGGTGACGTGGCCGTAGACTATTGTAGCATCCTTAAACCAAGGAGGAAGAATGGTGTTTATCCTTGATTTCTATCTCCCAGTTTTATAACTTATATGAACTCATTTATTGGGAAGTATATTTAAGCCCAGAAAACATGTTCAATATCATAGGTATTCTAAAAATACATGCAAACCAATTAATGAATATGTTGTGCAACTTACAGTGATATTTATATTCCACAGAAACATTTTATCAAAACCTTTTGAAAATATACCATCATTGGAGGCGAGCATTTGATAGATATGTTTTAACTTCGATTGTCATTCATGTGGTTGAACTGACCATAAGTTGCATGAATATTGTTTAGACACTCTCAGTGAGGTGAGGCCCATGCTGATCAACATTTCCAATCTTAATGGTAGAATGGTAGGCAAAAAAGGATGACCAAAGCCATCTGTCCATCGATAGACACAACATATGTATCAATGGTTCCTTCCAATACATATTTCAAAAAGCCATTGAAGATAAATTTCTTGTGTAAGGAAATCTGAGGTGTCTAGTACCAAATGCATGTCCTCAGGTATATCTGGTTTAATGCACCAGACACACAAGAAGCCAAGGAACAGAGGAAACCAGTGTGATAACTTAAATTCGAATTCTTGTTTCAGCGACTCTCGGGTACTCACCTTTACATTTAGGAGGACTAGGGGACCACCCAAAGTGGTAGCACTGAACTGAGTCACTTCCAACAATTTTAAGTCTGTTTCTGCAGGAGAATTTCAACACGTCTCCAACCTTATATTTGATTTTCTTGGGCTCAGCAATTACATCTTGTTCTATATTGGGAACTCCGCATTCTTTTTCTATAGAACAGGTCAAATAATTTAATGAGAATATATCATTTATCATTGCCAAAGTGAATTTTCTATGTGTCATGTAAGAGTGAGGTGCTAGGTGTTGCATATCCAGTGAGGCATCAGATAAATCTTCTTCTTTGAAAAACATTATCTATTAGGTTTTATACATCCTTTAAATTCACATGGGACTCATCGAATAGCTATATATGTGTCCCGAAAATTTATCTATAAAGTCAAGTTGCTTATGATAGTGTATCTGATTCTGATTTCATTACTGACATTTATAAAATTTAATGTTGCATTTTTTTGTATTATCAAAATATAAAACTATTCTCTCATATTATAAAAACACTAATGATGCAATTTTTACATTGCATAAATAAAAACTGGTATTTTTCTTTGATATAATTGAGGAACCAGAACATACAAGAGAGGCATTTCTAATATATTTCAGTTGATAAACATTAAGTCACTGAATTGATATTTTATGTGAATAAATCAAACTGAAACATGAAACAAGATAAAGAAATATGTCCAAGACCACGTAGGTAGGCATATTCTAGGTGTCCTGAATATTTATATAATATACAACACTCTCTTCTTATTATATCTATAATTTTTATTGGCTGTTATTAAATGGTCGATTATTCCGATTCAAATTAGAAATGTGAAAAATTACCCCTTAAGATTGATAAAAAACTGTGAAATTTATGACATCGCTCGATTATAACAAAAGATGCATTTTTCTGATTTGGAATCTTCCTATCTTGGTAATTACCATGTAAAATTAACACCTGGAAATTAACAATTAGAATTATACCATAAAGAAAATTCATACTATCTAAAAGTGAAGTATTAACACATAATCACAGAAGTGGACATAAGTTAACTATTATTTTAAAGTAAAGCCACGCAAAAAATCACTCGATAACGTTGCTTTTCTGTTTCTTCCGATGTTGAGCTTTGTCGCTAGTTGAGATCACACTCTAATGAACGCCACTGGAATTCCTCTCCTCAGATTCGATTCCAATATTCCACAAAGCAATTCTCTCATTTGTATGTGTCTGTTTAGATATTATGTGCTCATTTGATATGAATTCTTTGTCTCATCATATTGTGAAAAATGCCACCTTAACTACTCCTTATCCCCAACCCCACCGACAAAAGGATCTTGGCTTTTAGCTTTATCCGGCTGTTACATTTACATAAAAATAATAACTAAGAAATGTGATTTAAAGAAGAGTCTGGATGAGCATAGCCTGAATTAGAGAGATTTATCTTTATCCAAAAGTCACAATCCTGAACCCCCGCACTGATTCTCGGAAATGTTAGCATGGACGTTTTACACTGAAGTGTGCATTTATTTAAAGTTGCTGCAAAATTGTTCGGCTGAAGTGGTTTATGATAGAAATTCCTTGGCAATCTCTCCCCAGAAAAGAGAACTTCCGGGATATTTCACAAAAACTCAAATATCAGCCAATCAGGTGCAATTTTCTCCTACATGGTTAAGGAGAGTTCTTTGAAACGAACACTAAACTCTTATTTGTTCAGTTCTTGGAAACCTTATTCGTGCTGGCACATCCCTACCAATGTGTTCACAGAGTCATCCGTTTTATGAAATTTTCAACAGAAAGCCAGCCACATTGGCCACGTCGGTTTCTACTGTCTGTCTGTGTCACTCCAACTCCCTCTCTTTCACGTTTTCCTGTCATGTATAGTGACATCGGAAAGGCCATGAGAATCATACATTATTTTGCATTCTTTTTTAAAGGAGGCTGCTCAAAATGGTAGAAGCTTCAGGCTTCGTACAAACCGGATCTAGCTCTAATTAATTCCTCGCCCCTGAAAACTCAGTGTCATCTTAAACTCATTTTCACTTAGAATAAAATCCAAACCCTTTATGATCCAACTGTTGCTGACACTTCGAACGTCATCTGTCTCTCTTCCATCACCAATTCAGACTCCAAGCTTTACGGTCTCAAAATATTTTTAAATAGGTCAAGTTCTTTGCTATGTCGCTCTTACGCACGCTCCTCTCTCTATACAGAATGGTTTTCGAACTTTCTATGCAGAGATGCCTTCCTATAAGAAACAGAACCCTCAATCTCCTCCTATTTGTTAAGTCTCTGATTCTTTTCTTTCCTTGAACACAATTATCTAAAAATATATTAAATATTTTTATCATCGGGTTCATTGTTTGGTTTAATTATTTTGTCTTCATACTGGAATGAAAGTTCTTGTAAGGCAGAATTCTGTATTTTTTCCTGTTTTCCCTTAGCCTATTTCTAGCCCACAAAAGGTGTTTGTTGACAGTAAGAATGAAGCACATTTAACTGGGCCCTCGTCACTGCTCAGCGTGTCTACCTCATCTCGATAATAAACGCCCTGTGCGTGTGCGTGTGTGTGTGTGTCTGTGCGTGTGTGTGTGTCTGTACGTGTGTGTGTGTGTGTACGCGCGTGTGTATGTGTCTGTGCGGGTCTGTGCGGGTCTGTGCGGGCCTGTGTGGGTCTGTGCGGGTCTGTGTGGGTCTGTGTGTGTGTGTGTGCATGTGTGTGTGTGTCTGTGTGTGTGTGTGAGTGTGTGTGTGGGTCTGTGCGTGTGTGTAAGTCTGTGCGTGAGTGTGTGTGTGTGTGTGTGGGTCTGTGCGGGTCTGTGCAGGTCTGTGTGGGTCTGTGAGGGTCTGTGTGGGTCTGTGCGTGTCTGTGCGGGTCTGTGTGTGTGTGTGTGTGTGTGCGCGTGTCTGTGCGTGTGCGTGTGCGTGTGTGTGTGTGTGTGTGTGTGTGGGTCTGTGCGGGTCTGTGCGGGTCTGTGCGGGTCTGTGTGGGTCTCTCTGAAGTCTCTGTGTCAAACCTTTTCTACCAAGCTCGTGTTTCTCCTCCCCCTTCTCCCTTACACCGCTCACTCTCCCATGAGTTTGTCTCAGATTCCAAAGGAAAATGGAAGCGGTCAGTCCCGATTCTCCACACCGTCATGTCACACGTCCTTTTGCCTTCCGTTCTCGTGTCCGGAGGCCGGAAGTAGCCCCGGAAGTTGGCGCAAAGCGTGGCTCTCCCACGGCGGCTCTGCTTCCCTCTCCCGCCCGCCTTCCCAGGAGACCCGCCTCAGGTGCTCAGCCTGCTTCCCTGCTCCCCATGTCTCCTTCGGCATTCTCCAGGCAATCAAGTCTCCCATCTTTTTTTTTTTTTTTTTTAAAACAAACAAAAAACGATTCCCTTCAGTGCATAGATTCCTCTAGCAATACTCTGAACATCGTGGCTCCTGACACGGCCAGCTCCCTGAAAGGGTTATGCCCATACGCTGCTTTAGATTTCTAATCATCTGTCTTTAGCACGTTCTGTGTACGTTCTGCTCTGACTGCTCCATCCCAAACTGTTTCTGAACAGCTACTGTCGGCTTCTCTGTAGCCCAAACTGCCATATTTTTGCAGTCTTCTAACTGACATAGCAACTGAATTAGAAGCATTCACTACTGTAACTATCATCATCATCATCATCATGTGATTAGATTACAGTATCCTTGAGATGATACAGGTACTGTGGCAAGAACTTTATATGGAGAATTTAGTCGAATAACCAAACATTCATTTGAAATATCGGAACATTTGTAAATTGTGAAACATTTTACACAGGAGAAAGAGTGAGCAAAGCTTCGGATGGGCTTGGCTGTGGCCCTACGATGCATGCTTAGCCAGTCATGGAGTAGAACCAGAGCCCGTCCGGGCTCACCCCACGGGACTCCCTGCTAACCCAGCTCTTATACTTCCTTTCCGTTAATCAGTCTTTTCTCTCCACATCTACGACAACACTGATTCTGACTTTTTCCTTCCGATTCTCTGAGTCCTCCCCTTGTTTTCTGCTTGCCTCCTGTTCATCTCCTGTCTGACATCTACATGTTGGAACGCTCTGGGGCTCAGTCCTGAGCTCTTCTTCTCATTCCGTATGCTTTCCCAGTGTGAGGCCATCCTTTGTGTGGTGAGAACTTCGCCTGTCTATCTCCTGCCTAGACCTATAGATTCGCCTCTGTAGTTGGCCCTCCAGTGTCGATGGTCCATGGGCAGTGCAACCATCACGTGCCCAAGTCAAAAGCTGAACTGATCCGCATGGTCTCATTCCTCCTGTCCGCTCCACCTTACAAAATCTAACAGGTGAGTCCCTTGATTATTACTGGCTCACACCCAACATTTAGTAACATTACCTGTGATTTCTACCACCAAAACAGATCCCAAATCTGGCCCCTGCTCTGCGTCTCCTCACCATCGCCCTACCCCAACCTCCACCTCAAGTTTTCCCACCACTTGAGTAGACTCAGCTCGCCCTGATATTTGCCAGTATTGTTTGGTTTTCAAAGCTTTGCACGCATACTGTTTGTTCCCTTGACTGGGAACACACTATATCCACTAGATTTCCACAGACCGATATTCTATTTCGAATCCCGGAAAATAGACAGCTGATTGGCAGACATCAAAGATACTCATGTAATGGTCCAGAAAACTCGTCCAAGTCGAAAACTAAACAGCTTCTCAGGACCCGTGGAAATGAACACTCAAAGTGGGAGGTGAGTGTTCATTTCTGCAGAAACTCGGGAACAAAGTAGCTAAGGACATTGTAAAAAAAAAAAAATAGGATTTTGGTAATGAGTGCCCAGCTTTACATAATATAATAGCCCGCATTTAGAATAACTAAAAAAGGATGCTTTTCTCACAAATCTATGATGTGTGTGGACCGTAGAAAACTCAGCCTCAATGTACTGGGATAAACAGATGATCCTCTTTGAGCTTCAAAACAGCCTCTCCTCCCTGTTCGCATTAGATGGTTTCAATCATTGTTCCTTTACAGTGACTCTACGGAACTCAAATTTGTTTAAGAAAATAAAACGCTTCAAATAGATTTGGGGAATTTTGGTAATCCCGAAAGAAAAAGAATACCTGAGGAAAAGTACTTACCGCGACATGTGGCTGTGTCAGACCAACCATTGTTACCACATTGTATGCTACCTCTGGTGTGTCCATCTCCATTTTTATATCCATCGTGGCATTCATAGACCAAGTTGTCATTGACCTTAAACCACGTGGCATCACCTGTGGCTCTGGCATTCTCAAATATTGGCATGTCACAAGACTCTAATGCATAATAGAATTGAGGATTTCATTTCTAACATTATCGAAAGTACAATCTAATCGAGTAAGGAAAAATCTCTATCAATTAGTATGTACTAAGAAATTACATGATATAAAAAATATCTAAGACTACCAGTAATGAATCTTTGTCTTAAAATAGTTACTCAAAATGGAAAAGTATGTTTGTATAAAGCTCCATTCTTATCACTTAACTCTAAAAACATATTTTAAGAACATTTTTCTCAATGCAATTATACTTATGTATTCGTTCCATGCTAGCAATTAAATAGGCCATTATAGATGTCATAATTTTGTTTAGTAAAACAGAGAAGCATTTCATGAATTCAGATACCAAACTTATTAGCGCTTGTGACATATGTGCCAGAGAAAAGTGGATCAGTTGCACAAAAAGATTGATTTTCAACAACGAGAGTGAATTTTTAAACATTCTTAAAATTCTACTTCTGAACTAAATTTTAAAATTTACATGCTAACTTTTCCAAATATTTTCATAATGGCTGTGTATTCTTTTATACTTATTGAGATTGAATATAGAGGTATTTCGACATTTATAATAAGTATAAGAAAATAAAGTGCTAAACGATAGTCTCAATTCATACTAACACTAAACTTATGTGATGGTAATAAAAGTTTCAATAATTTATCTCAATTTTATAATGTGGTATGTAGCTGGCTAGAATAAAGCTTTAAAAAATAAAGCAAAACTATCCTAGTAAAAATAAGAACAATAGAGACCTTTTCTCTATAATGAATAAATGATCATGTTATAATGAATAAATGATCACGATTTAATATAAAATGAGTTTTATGAAGGGGAACCGTTAGCATTTTTTTCTTTGGCTAGTGCTCATCGTAAGTATAAAAATTGAAAAAAAATGAAATGAAAACGATATAAGTAGATAATTTAAATATCCACTTCACTTAAAGTGAATCAAAAATCTCACTGCGTGGCTTTGGGATAAATAAGATACACTGAGCGAATTATCTTAGAAGATCTTCATAAACATCGAGGGAGTTGGGACAAGGGTCATCGGTCAGCACAGCGGAATCTGGTGCCACAACTGGTCAGGCTTTCTAAAGGAAGTGACTTTTCAGAAGAGGACGTACCCTACAGTATCAAACACGAATTACACAGGTTAAGTTATCCCAATATTATGCACTATGAACCTGTATCTTTACTTAAAAATATAACTTTATGTCTCGGAAGAAACTCTCTGACGTAACAGTTTGACCACCTAAAAACAGGTACCACAGGAAAGGAGTTTCAGGTAAAAGGAAGTGAGTTTACACCAGAATATACAAATGGCTCCCTAACGAGTTTCTAAATCATGGCATGTTCCACAGTGGAGAGAACCGGAGAGAAAGATAGACTGACGTTCTCATCTTAAAAAGTAAATAAATATATATTTTTTCTCAAGACGCTTCTACTTATTCTTCCAATGGAACCACCTGAGCCCACCTCTCCCCCAAAAGAATTTGCTACAGTAAGCTTCTGTACCATGGTCACCAGCGTCACGAACGCCAACGTCACGAATGACTTACTAATGCATCTGGGTTGAGCTGACCACCCACTTTGCAGACACCTAATCGATCCTGTTGTCTGACCATCTTCTGTTACATATCCACCTTTGCATTTATAGTGTGCTTCTTTATCTACAGGATATGTAGACTCTGATTCAGAAACAAATCCATTCTGAATGTCTAGATCCAATTTTGAACATGTCTCTAGAAGGGAGCGAGCACAAGGAAAAGATAAACATGTTGTCAGTAAACATTTTCGTAAGGACACAAATGATATTAACAGTGTAAAAAAAATGAGTCATTTGTAAATGAAAACTTAAAAAACCCTAATTATCTAAGGTCTTGTATCAGAGAAAATAAGCAATGAGTTTCCAAAGATACTAAGTGAAGATACTTTTAAACTTTTTTTTTTTTTTTTTTGCGGAAGGGGAGGTACAAAGCAAGATTTAAAATACTCAGAGTCTCTTCTAAGAAGTGTGTGGAAACCTCTGTGTTTCGTGGGTCTGGACCCTATAGCTTGCCGGAACCCAGCTAGCAGTGGGCCTTTCCCTGTGACTTATTTTAACTACTGCTAAGGGTTGATCTTACATGTTCTCACCACAGGCCAAAATGACTGGTCACCGTGTGAGGCGACAGATGTGGTAGTTAGCTTGATTATTTCATGACGTAAACAGACGTCAAAATGGCAAGCTGTACCCCTTAAACACGTGCAGTTCCTATTTGTCAATGATACTCCAAAAAAGCCAGAAAAAAACAAATTTCAAAAAATAAGAGAAGAAATTATATAGAAACTAACAATGGAGAAAATGTGTCTAGTTAAAGATGATTCACTGAAGAAATTGAATAAAATTGATAAATATCAGAGAAGAATAATCAAGATACTTCCGGCCATAAGCAATGAGGAAACTGAGCTAAAACATGGAATCAGCCTCAGGGGGCTTCCATCGGGGGACACCGGGTAACAGTCGGTGCCCAGCTGGATTCCAGAGAGACAGTGGCAAATGATGTGAGCTCTATTCTGAAAGTAGCTGTACTTGGGGGAGACTCTCCCAGACTACAACACAGGAAGAGAAAACCCAAGCAGAAAACGTCAGTCGTATTGAGCAAAAGAACCAACGGGCAAGGTTCTCATCACTAGAAGTTGAACTCAGAGAACCAGAGAAGAAGAAACTATCGAATGGAAGAGTCTACGGTCTGCACGGCAACCCCTGGATTCTTGGGTCGAGTATATCACATACTGGGGTCGGTCAAAACACGAGAACGGGTAAGGGACAACTGCCAGGGCGAGAAGTACCAGGGAACGGGAACGTCCCAGATGTCCAGAACACACATAAATTCGATCAGTCAGGATGGGAAGACCTCTTCAAACACAAGTCATTCAGCACAGAGACCAGACGAGGCCTCACGCTGCTCCTAGACTAAGGGCTCCCCAAACCAGCCTTAGTGACGTTTAAAGACAAGCCTCGAATGGACCTGGTTGACCCGTGACGACCTTAGCCTTCCCAAACAAAAGAAGTCCTTGAAGTCGCCAAGCCCAAGATCCAAGGTGCACTTTAGGGCAGGGGTCACTCAGGTGCGTGAACCTGTTCCTCTCGGCCTCATCATCGCATCCTGTCGCATCCCATTGGATCTGGTTGCTGCGCTGAAGCGCGGAGCCCCCTCCGCTGGCTTCCTGGGCTCCCGCAAGATGCTCACACCCGTGGGCGATGGACAAAACCGGTGTTCTTTACGCAGAAGACAACAGACATCCCTGTTGTGCCATCAGGCTGAGGATACCACTTTATGATTATGGGCATCCACTTTGACGTTCTTTTACTGGTTTTTCTTCACTAATGTCTATCAATAGGCTCATTTGTTTTTTCAAAATACATATCGAAAAAAATTGCACCAGTATGTGTGTGTACTCATACACGCTAGGGAAAAGTGAAACCAAATAGGTCCATCGGCAGAATAAAAGTCGATGTCCACATCTTGCCACAGTAAGAGGTGAGTTTATAGGTGAGTATTAGAAAATCACAGACAGACTGGGACGTCAGACCAGTTTACTTACTAACAGCGATGCACTTGGGAGGTGGGTCCCAGCCGCTCTCCGTGCAGGTCAGTGAGCTCTGCTTATTTTGAAGAGTGAAGCCTGGGTAGCAGTCGACTTTTATCGAGTCACCCTGTATGTGTTTTGTTTGACGGGATGGAGAATATCCATTTTCCAAATAATTGAAAATACATTGTCCTAAGAAACATAAAATGATCATTAAAAAAAATTCATACATCTGGTCAAAATAGCAAATTAAAAATTATCTTTACAGTATTTAAATTGGAATTCATAAGCATCCAGAAATCATACAGCGCTTACGAAAAACTAAAGCTACTACCCAGTGTTCTTTAAGAAAGAAAAGTCAATATTCAATATCACTTGTCTGTAGTATTTATAATTTAAATATGTGTGAATGATATAGGTATTCTGGCACAGGATTCTTAGCTCTCCTTCGCATTATCAAATGAAATGACAAACAAAAAAATCATAGTGAAGAATTTGTAAACTTAATAATAGAAGTGACTTGAAAATTTTAAAAATTTTCAACATTGGCCTTGGCTCAGAAAGCACATTAGAATGTATGGGGATTATACTGGAAATTAAGAATACATTTTATCTTTATGTTAAAGGAGATACGTCTGTGATACATAGCTAATTATGTTAAATATTAAGTTGATGGTGATGTTAATGACCTCAATAGCTTTCTAAAAGTCATAACGCAAATATAGTAAACTGAATATATTTAAAATGTATAATTTTATGGTGTTTGTCATAAGAACCTATAAAATCATCACCATCTGTAAGAATACAAAGGGATCCATCATTCTTCAAAGTTTCTTGGCATTACAAATAGAGTCACCCAAACATTGTGGACTTATAATCCAGGTTCCCTGTGACTTATTTTCTAGTTAAGGTTTTAAGAGTATGTTCCCATGGCCTCCTGCTGAATACGAAATGGCTTTTCCCACCGTGGAACTGAGAAAACAGAGAAAACTATTTATTTCGTTTTCTCAAATAAATATGTAATAATTTTTTCATAAACGTATTCTTTTCTGTTATCTAATAATACAGAATATTTCTACCAGTTTTTAAATTCAAAATATAAACACAAACGAAAGAGGATAAAGTTACGTTTAAGAAGGAAATCTGTTTCAACGTACCTTGTCCGTGAGCCCAGGAAAGCCACCAGGTGAGGAGGACGTTGAGGACTAACAGCATGTTCCGTGTGCCCAGGCGTCCAGCAACACGAGTGTTCCAGGCGTGCTCTTTGGGGCTTCCGGTCAGCTTCATGAGCAGTTACCAGGTGCGACTCTGAATTTAAGTGCACTACCATGAAGCTAGTTCAGTGAAGTCACTTAATAAATATCAAAGTCCAAAGACTTTTGCAAAATCCCTCAATTCCTATTAATGTTCAACTACTGTGATTGCCAAAGGTATAAATTACAAGCCCTGGATCCAACGACTAAAAACATTGAATAATCACCAGGGAATTATATAAAATAAATGTCAAAAGCATGAGACAAATGGAAAAGGATGCGGGAATAAAGTCTAAAGATTACTGAAGAAGAGGTGAGACAAACAGACGGGACCGGAAACGGTATAAATCCATCAGTCAATATTAAACATCAATATCCAGCTAAAATTAATTAGGCAACTGAAGAAGAAGATAAAGTAGAATCAGATAAAGTAAAAAGCCCGATGATATGCTATTTGCAAATAGAGCGATATAATATAAAATCATGACACGCCAAAGCAAAAGCATTGAAAAATATAAACCTTCTATGAACTAACCGTGTGAAAAGTTATTGTAATATTGTTAAAGTGAAATTCAAGAGAGTTACCGGAAATGAATGAAGTGTTTCATAATAATAAAGAAAATCAATCCAGGTGATAAGGAGTTCACCAAGGCACGGGGGAAAAGGCACAAAAGTTGTAAAGAAAGAGTAAAATGTGAATGTGCGATTTAGAACATTATTAAGGACACTGCGTGGTAGAGCAACTAGAACTAATAGAAAAAGACTTTTTTTTATACTAGAACAGACATTGGATAAGGAACATATAAAAAGAACACAAGCTTTTAAAAATATTTTAAAAATTAAATTATTAAGGAATACATTGGACGAAATATTTGTAAGATACCTATAAATATTTATAAGCTATCTGCAAGACGTTACTGAGAAAATTCTTACAAGACAAATAAAAGAAGTCCATGATGTTTGTGGTTTGGAAGACTTACCATCATACCATCATATACATGTCACGTCTCCTCAATTAATCTATGCTTTGAACGTAACCGCCAAAAATTCTTTTACTCGACCAAAGTAATTGACTACGTGCTTCACAAAGTCCTGTAGAAATGGCCAGGGCGGTCTTCGAAAGGAACAATTGGGACGATCTGTAATCCCAGAGATCTAGATTTGTGACGAAGATACTCCATTCATGACAACGTGGGACCGTCACAAAGAAACACAGATCCCTGGGGAGGAGGGAGTCCAGAAACACACACGCACACGCAGATCCCCTGCCTCACGCGCCGATGGGACTCAGAGGGGAGAGAGTGCTTCCCAGAAAATGGTGAGGGAACACTTGGATCTGGGTAAACAAAAGGAAACCCTGGCTTGAGTCTAGGCTCGGGCCCAGTGCCACGCCAAAAGCTATTTCTCCACAGGACAGTAAACCTTTAAGGGCTGCACGTGACTCACTTGCAGGAAAGAGTCCAAGATGGCTCCCTGACTCTGAGGCAGGGCTTTCTTTCCTTGTTCGTCAGGTAGCACCCGGGAGACGCAGTGCAGGCCCGGGTAGCTGCCGAGGATGCCTCGTGTGTCCCCCACGACCTGTGGAGTTTTCGACCCTTCGTCTTTCAGCAAGTCTGACGTAACTTTTGCCAGAAAGGCCGATTAGTTTCCTGTTTCTAGAATAGTCTGAAATACAGACCACCGGTGCCTTTCAGAGTGAGCAATGCACATGCCTACAGCTCGGACTGCGGAGGTAGACGAGTTCTTTCTAAAGTTCCTAGACATAGAGAACAATCGCCACAAAAGCTTCTTCAAAAAACAAAGAAACGCTTAATGACGGCTAGGCCCGCTGCATGTTATAGCTAAGAAGCCTTTACGATGAATGGCACAGTTGGTGCTGGCATAAGAGTGGACAGGTACAAAGCGGATAAGACGAGAAAGTATGGAAATCTGTAGTCACGTGCACAAAGCAATGGTTCTACGAATAACATCACATTTCAAAGGACTAGGAAAAAGACGACGTATTTCATAAATACTGCTACTCAACTGGAGACTCATTCAGAAAGAGAGAAGATGTCCATACTCCCATGCCCTCTTGCGTTTCAGAGCTCTCCAAGCCGGAAAAGAAACTCCGTGCATTCTGTACAAAACTGATGGGGAAACGTTTTGAAATGTTGGGGGTACATACCCAGAAGAAGAATTGCTGGGTCATATAGTCCTTCTATCCTTCATTTTTTGAGGAATCTCTATAGTGTGTTCCATAGATGTGGCACATATGTACAATGGAATAATAGCCACAAGATGAAATACTGCCGTTTGCGACGACATGGATGGATCTTGAGATTGTCTTGCTGAGTGAAATAAGTCAGAAACAGTTGACAACCATATGAATTCACCCATATATGGCATATAAAACTGAAAACAACAAACGAACGAACCAAACAAACAAAAACTCATAGACAGACAACAGTTTAACGGTTAGCAGAGGGAAAGAGGGTTTGGGGAGAAGGCAGAGAAGGGTCGAGGGGGTCAAATAAATGGTGACGGAAGGGGAGACTTCGGGTGATGATCACGCAATGCAATACACAGGTGACGTATTGTTGAATTGTACGCTTGAAACCTAGGTCATGTTATTAACCAATGTCACCCCAACGCATTTACTGATAATAATTTAAAAAGCTGTGAGTTCATTTGTTAAGAACAGAACATTTAAAACTACAACTCAGAATCTGAGTGAATGGCAATGAGTAATAGTTTTAAGAGCGCACAATTAAATTTCCTGCCTAGAAAAATTAACGCGAACTCGAAAGCCAAATAACATCTCGGAAAGCAGGTTTAATTCATATCACAGAAATGTGAATTGCAAAGTGATAATCTTATTATTCCTAAACAAAGACAGTAACAAGAGAAGTGAGGCTACTATTTCAATCAGAATATTAAGAGAAAAGAAATCCAAAACAAACGGTCCTTAGGTATCTTAAATGCAAATCAGCACATTTATCATAAAAGATATACATTGAAATTACACAGAGGTAACATTTATTATTTACCAAACAGGAAACAGATCTAAAAGGTTGACAACTCCCGCAGTTGGCAAGACCAAGGAAAAGCAGGTCCTTTAGAATAGTACAGAATTACCTACAGGCCCCTAGGAAAGAGAAGTAGAAATAGCTGTGAAACTGCCTGATGTCCATTCATTTCACTTCTAGAATTTTATGCTGACAATATGTTCACATAAGCATATTCACCATGTCGTTCATTACCGTATTAGTAAAATACCAGAATGGTCTCAGTGAGACACGTCCTAAAATGAAAACAGCAAGGTGTGGATAAACATGCAAAATAACCTTCCCTCTCTATACAACACAGACGAATGAACGCTA
>NW_011918107.1:0-2426 GCF_000151845.1 Pteropus vampyrus | reverse complement strand
GTCGCGGCGAGGGAAAGGAGCGGAGCGGAGCGTGGACGGCCCCACCCCACTCGCCCGACTCGCCCGCCCCCGCCGGGCATCACATGCGCTCCGCGCGGTAACCGGAATTGGGAGCCCTCCCGGGACCGGAGGGGGCCGGGGCGGGGGGCGCGCTCTGCACCCCCAGGTGTGGCGGTACAAGCCCCGAGCTTCTTCGGGCCTGCCAGCGCTGGGTGGGACCCTCGCGTGGGACCCACGCCCCTCACCTGCCCCGCCTGTTCCCTGGCCACCACCTCTGCCCTGCAGTACCCCGGGCTTCCTCTTTGCAATACCTGGCTCCAGTGGTTAGCCTCCTCCAACTTTCTTTACCTGAACTCCTAGGCGCCTTGTTTCTCCCACCGCACCCGGTCCTGCCCACCGCCCCTACTCCCAGGTCTCCCAAACAGCCAACCCCTCCTTCCGGCCCCCACCTCTGGCTGTGCGGGAAGAGCGCAGCCTTCGGGGCTGGGCCTGGGTTTGCGCCACCGCTAAGCCAAGTAACCTGACCCCCGCCCCCCACTACACACACAAGGCTATTTGCTCACCGGCAAGTGGAGGTGATACCACACCTAGCCCGGCTGTTAAAGGAAGACACTTCGGCTGTGCACAAGCAAAGGCGCATTTCCTTCTTTTTCACCCTGGCCTATACCTGGACCCGCCCATAACCGAGAAGCCTTGGGCAAGTCTAGACTCCCTCACAGGCAAATACCTGGGCCTTTGGAGGGAGGAACCGCTGAGCAGAAAGGCTCTCTCCAGAGGTCCATTTGTGCCCCCTGCTGGGCCCTTCTCACCCTGGCCTGCCCACTGCAAACTCAGGAGCCAAGACCTGGCCCATCTTATTAGGGTTTTTAGAGGACTTCGCCTCTAAGGCCATTAGGATGACCTCTTGGGAGGAAAAATTTGTCATACAATCACCCTAGAAGCCCCCAGAGCTCCCCCAGAACGTTCAGGTCATCCATACTGGCTACTGACCAGAGCTAACAGCACAGGCACCCTCTTCCCATTTGACACTCCCCACCAAGATTCTGCCTTCAGTCTCGTCTACCCAGCTCTGCCTTCCAAATTCTCCCTTCCCTCTACCTCCTTCCAGCATTTGGGTCCAGGCACTCAACCCCTGGTCTGCACCAGCATAGCACCCCTTCCCCAGTTCCCTCATCCCTGGCCTGCGGCATCAGAGACCCAGCGGCATATGCCCATCTGGCACCCCAGGTCCCTCACTTCATTCTCTAACCTTATGCTCCACCTTCCTCCACACCTGTCACCTCAGCCAGGTCATTCTGCCCTGAGTCCCTCACCTGCCATGGCTTTCCTGCCTGTGCAGCTTGTGGGGAGCCCCTTCTATGTCCCTGCAACCCTCCCCTCCCGAAATCCATTCACTCAAGTGCATACCCCTCAGGACCTACCTCACCCAGAGGGGCTCCCGGGACTTCCAAATCTCACAGCACCCCTCATCTGATATGGCACCTCCAACCCCATCAGGGACATCCCAAATGCAGAGGTCACTTCATCCCATGCCATCTTGAGGAACCATTACAGAAAAACAATGCCAAGGAAGAAGTGACCAGATGACTAAGGGACCAGGAGCTCAGAGGTTCATAGCACCTGTGGGCCCCACTACCGTGTCCCTGGGGCTCTGCCTCACGCCTGGCACCGAACACAGGCTCCAAGAGGCAAGGGCACCTGGTGGGAAAACTTCTGGCTCCGCAGGAAGCCCCTACCGCAGACCCTGCATGCCACCTCGGTCTACTCTGACAGGTATTCCAGACCTGAGAGGCCTCCACGACTCCCAGGAGAGTACAGAGTGCCTCCCCACTGTTTACTCAAGGACACACAAGGCCACCTGTGGCCATTTAGCCCGGGAGGTCAAAGGCTGCCCTCCCCCTCTGAAAAGGGAGAGGTCAGGGGTTCTCAGAGCAGTCCCACACCCTCTGCTGCATCTCCCACCTCTGGGAGGCCCCTCCCCATCACTGCCTCTCCGTGCACACTGCTGGTGAGCTGGACCCAGCCCTGGTGGCACACTGGTGCTGCCCAAAGCACTGTGCACCAGGGACCCAGACTGGCGACCGACCCCTGTAATTATGTCCCCAGCATAATTTATCGGCTCTTTCCCCAATCCCTCTTCCCTGCTCTCCACTGATCATCCCTCTGGTGTTAGAACCAGGAGATTCTCCCCATCACGGCAGAGGAAGTGATCTAGAAGAGGGACAGTAACCATGGTCACCAATGGGTGGGCAGCAGGCTAGGTTCCATTCACCGGAATGCCCAGGCAACCCGACTCAGGGCAGGCCAGGAAATCCAGAATGAAAATCCAAGCCTAAAGGGTTAGCGCATCCAAAACGGTCCGGAACCAAGGACAAGACAAATAGGTGAGAAAGGAAAAAACGGGGTGACTGCTGTAATTCGAGGCC